>NC_086121.1:29842509-30142509 GCF_963921235.1 Mobula hypostoma | reverse complement strand
TAACACTATTACAGCACCAGGGTCCTGGCTTCCGTTCCTACCACTGTCTAGGAGGACTTTGTAGGTTCTCCCTGTGAGCACGTGGGTTTCCCCCAGCTGTTCTAGGTTCCTCCCACATTCCAAAGACGAGTGGATTAGCAGGTTAATTGGTCACATTTAGGCAGCGCAGGCTCAGGGGTTGGAAAAGCCTGTTACCGTTCTGTACCTCTATAAATTTTTAAAAAATAATAAACTGCTCTTCAGCCCCACTATTCCGAGACAGCCAGGATCCCCCGCCTGGGCATACCACGCAATCTACCTGTATTTGGCCTGTCTCCCTCTCACTACCGCCATGGAGCGCAAGGTGCAGGAGTCTTGGTTCCCCACACCACCAGCTTCTAGAGCAGCGGGTACCCTGCAGCCATCGGGCTCCTGCACCGGCTTCACTTGCCTCAGCGGCAAACCGATTCTGCAGTCCGTAGATTCACTTTCGGCAAACCGATTCTACAGTCCATAGATTCACTTCTGGCAAACCGATTCTGCAGTCTGTAGATTCACTTTTGGGTTCTGCAGTCCGTAGATTCACTTTCGGCAAACCGATTCTGCAGTCCATAGATTCACTTTCGGCAAACCAATTCTGCAGTCCATAGATTCACTTTCGGCAAACCGATTCTGCAGTCTGTAGATTCACTTTCGGCGACTCTGCAGCTCATGCTGTCATATTATTTGTTTACTTTTTTTAAAAATGGTTTGCACAATTTGCCCTCTTTTGCACATTGGATGTTTGTAGGTCTTTATTATGTGTGGTTCTTCGTGGATTCTACTGTATTTCTTTGTTTTCCTGTAGGTGCCTGCAAGGAAACGAATCTCAAGGTTGTATATAGTATACATACTTTGATTATAAATTTACTTTTAACTGGATACATAGAACATAGAAATCTACAGCACATTATAGGCCCTTCGACCCACAGTGTCGTGCCGACCAGGTAACCTCTAGTAACTGCCTAGGATTACCCTACCATATAGCCCTCTATTTTTCTGAGCTTCGTGTACCTATCTAAGTCTCTTAAAAGACCCAATTTTATCTGCCTCCACCACCATTGCCACAGTGCATTCCATGTACCCACCACTCTGTATGAAAAACCTACCCCTGACACCCCCCCTGTACCTGTTTCCAAGCACCTTAAAACTATGCCCCCTCGTGTTAGCTATTTCAACCCTGGATAAAAGCCTCTGGCTATCCACACAATCGCAATTAATGCTTTGCATCATCTTGTACACCTCTATCAGGTCACCTCTCATCCTCCGTCATTCCAAGGAGAAAAGGCCAAGTTCATTCAATCTATTCTCATAAGACACGTTCTCCAATCCAGGCAACACCTTTGTAAATCTCCTCTGCACTCTTTCTAAAATATCCTAAGGTACGATAGTATACAGTGAATTGTCTTCCAACAAAAGTTGTATAATATGTGAAAACAGGGTAGGATTCAAAGAAAGAAGAGTATGGATGAATTCCATCTAGTTTCAAGTACACTAAATATAAAAGTAGTGGCTAGTGGACTTGTCTATTAACATAGAAGACAAGAGTCTGTCAGGACTCCAGAACACAGCTTCCTAAATCTCTGCTCCACATGTGCAAGTGAGCCACAAACCCATTCCAAAGGGCCCATATAGTTTATTGTGAAAAGGTATGCAGACTTTTTGCATTAATTGATAGCCATTTGAAGTGCTTTGAAAGCACTTGATCACCATGCGTCAATCGCCACACAGCACACGACGGGAGAACCAAGATCTACTTCGGCCACACTTGGTCTTCCAGGTGAAGTCATACAAGGTCTTGGTACACAGCATAAGCTATTTCAGTTGGATGGGCTTGTGAGAGAGAATAATTCACAGAGCTATAGGGAAATAACTGGGAATTGTAGGGTTGTTCTGCAGCAAACCAGTATGAACTAAGTGAGTTGAATAGCGGCTACTGTGTACATCCTTTTTATTGTGATCAGTGTTATAACATTTGCAACATTCCAGTCCTTAAACAGAAACACAATCTTTATATTTTTGGAAGGCCAGTATCCTTTGCTTCCCTTCAGTAACCCATGATGCATCCCATCTGAATCAGGTGATGTATCTGCCAGCAGAGAATCTAACTTTTCTGATACCTTATCATCATTGTAGCCTATCCAGAGCCTCAATTATATCGTGCATTGCTGAACCTCCAGCACGTCTTTTCCCTAGAAGATTAATATAAAGTGAACCTTTAATATCACAGCTCAATTCTCTGCCTCCATGCATAAACATCTCTTCAGTCTCTGATCAGCCTTTCTTCTATTTCAGGGTCCATAGCTTTGCTTAGCCCTAAAGCTCTGGTTTTAATTTCCCTACCTTGATCCCAGCTGAAATTTCTCATCTTGAAGTCTTCTCATTGTTCCATGACTTTTTGTTTAAGCTTTTATTTAAATTTTTCTGGATTAGATGGTGTTCTCATCGAATTGAAATTTATCATTTTTGATTTGAATATATTTATTTCAGTGTCTGTTTCCTTTACCTTTAGCATTGTGATATTATGCTCAATATTCTCCCACTGACATTTGCTTTGTTAGAGATTAAGAAGTCACTGAGAGCACATTCAGTTTTCGGTCTTATTCACCATTCATTAAAATCACCAGTGTACTTTGGGGCAATGCCAGTAGTTAACTAGCTTGTAAACATTTGTTGACTGCCAATTCACACAGCAACCCTGGTTGTATGCTTTTCTCACAGCATGACAGCCGGCCATAAAATTGCATCCCTGTAGGATGGCATTGTTGTCAATAAATAATTTTGGCATTTCATAATGGATTACAGTTCAAACACGTTTCATTGCATTTTTGAACCTAAATACAAGTTATTGTTGAGAACAAAAGCTTATTGACAACTGCTTTAAAAGACCCAACTCAGACATCACTGTCAAGATGTATCTTTTTGCAGGAGATGGAATCGTCCTGTCGTAAGGAGAAACCGAGGCCAAAAGAGCCAGCCTACCGCGGTGACAAAGCCAAACAGAAATCTGCTTTACAAGAACTCAAACAGAGACAGCGAGCTGAGGTATAGCACGCAAGGTTGATATACTAGTAGATCTGGTCATATCCCCATTGGAATATATTTGAAGCAC
Organism: Mobula hypostoma; assembly: GCF_963921235.1. Lineage (NCBI taxonomy): Eukaryota > Metazoa > Chordata > Chondrichthyes > Myliobatiformes > Myliobatidae > Mobula > Mobula hypostoma. Next base: position 30,139,379 of record NC_086121.1, on the reverse strand, counting down.
TTGATGTTCACTACATGAACCTAGGGTTAAAATATATGTTCAGCGGTGGTTACCATTGGCCTACAGCTGGTAAATAGCGTACATTGTCTATGCTGAACTGTTGACATCTTCTCGTCATCCCATTTATGAATTATTGAAGGGGTTGCCAATGTGGGCAGGAGTTTCATTTTAACAGAATATAAAAAGGGAGACTAACTCTGAGGACGAAAAGTTCCATTGGCTTTTAAACAATTAATTTCATTATATTGTCTCTTCTGAGCCAGATCATAATTACATTGTCATTTTGGGTGGCTTTTGTTGATTATAAATGCATAAATATTGCTGTGAAGCAATATTAAATATACTATAATCTGTGCCATATTTTCTTAAAATTTACATTTCTTTTATCACCTTGAAATGTCCATTTAAAAAATTGCCATTACGAATGCTCAAACCAATTGGTCTCTCAGTGTCTACTCACTTTAGCGGGGTTATTACGAAAGAAGTTTGTTAAATCTATCCATTTCTCACTTCCTTTTTTTTTAATAAAAGGTTTCAAAATTACTCGCATACCTAATTCCAACAAAGATTTCTTTCTTTAGCTTTAGTTGGGAAAGTCTGGACTGGCAGGCATCTGGTTGGGAGAATTTGTTCTACGATACCTTTTGTCTTACATATTCACTATAATTGCAGTTTAATCTGACTATGATTTAATTCTTTTTACACTTGTCTTCATACTTTCATTGAATATGTCCCCATATCCCCCCCCCCAACAGATCTACGCTTTGAACAAAGTGATGACGGAACTGGAGCAACAACAGTTTGAGGCTTTCTGCAAGCAGATGCAGTCGCAGAGTAAATGAGGACAGCAAAACCTGACACTCCACAGCCCAGGACAGGCAGTTTTTTTTTGTTTTAACACTAAATGCATATGAAAGATGATGCATCACAAATAATGTGATCCTGCTCTTTAACCATAAGAAGACCTCACTGTACAAAAAGTACTTGACCTCCGATTGCAACTTCTTGCCAGCAGAATAGGACCACTTTGAGTTGCGTTGTTCCATTTTAAGTTAAAATATTTCTTAATACTGTGAGGCCAGGCCAGGATTCAGCTGGATTTAACATTTCTGATTGTTGTCCATCTCTCCCTCTGAATGCTATCCATGTGCCATGATGCTAAAGAACAAAAAGGGCTTTGACTACCACACCCTCCATGCTGGAACAGCCTTCCAGTGCTTATTATCGAAGCTAAATGAAGAATACACATTTGAGTGAAGTGCTGGGGGCTGCCAGTTGTTGCTTGAATCCAAATTTGAAACTCAGAATCATGTTGACTTACCTTATGCAAAGGTTGCCAGTTCTTTGCCACCTAATGAACTGAGAGAAAAACAATCCTCACAGGCAGTGTATTTATATCTGATCTCGTGTCAAGAAGTTGGAGTATGTCATTGAAACTCCTGCCCCTGGAATCCCATAATGGACACCACACTTCACCATCCACACTTTTTCCTGTTGACTCCATCCAATGAGTAATAAAATTTGATTTCAATGTCGCCTGAAAAATATCAGCCGTCTTACTATTACATCTGCTTTTTGAAATTGACGTATGAATTTTCCAGGAGTCTGTTCCAAATGTACTCTCACCTTTTGGAGGAAAAAAAGCTTTTCCTAACTCATGACCATGATTCATGACCGTGAGTTTACAGTTGCATCCTTTTATTTCGTATTGCTTCATTCAAGCTATCCCATCCGACAATTACCTCATTTTACTTTCTTGGACCCAGATGAATTAGGAAGCTTCGCTTTTCATCCAGTGCAAGAAACTGCAGCCATCTAGAGTGAATGCTGGATCTGAGAGTGAGGCAGTGAGACTCCCACCACCAGTTTTGCAGTGCCAATACAATTGCTTGTAAATGCATTGTTATCTAGGATCAATTTAGATAAGTTTTAAAGAGCTTTTACAACAATTTTGCTTTCCTAAATACAACAATTTGATTTTTTTTCAATTTTTTTTAATCTATTTAAAATACAGGAGTTTCATCTGTGCCATGCAGGTCTCCAAGAATGATGATGGATTGATTAATCCCCAAATGAGATGAATAAAAATACTATCAACCTACCCAAGACAGGACATCGGAGTTCTATCATCAGAAGAGTTGAGGCCAGGATTTTTTTTTTTAAATCTGAAATTTACTTGGATAGTTCAGGAAAAATGTAAGCTGTAAAATTGTTGAATCCTCTGCATGGGAGTATTCAAAGCTGAAATTCAAAGTGGTGCACAGCCATCTTGCAAGTGAGATCACTTTGTTTTTCAAGTGGAAATACTTTCCCACCAAACCTTTTTAGAGAAATATGTATTTTTAAACTTGTCATTATGTTTAGTTATTTATTGTTGTGATTGTACCTATAGTTTGTGCCTTGTGTTATTTCAGGATTCCTAAGGAGAGTACTGATACAGCCCAAGTGAAGCAAGGTGGGTGCTGCTATTAATGGCCATGAGGTGAAGTTCAGGAAAAATAGATTGAGAAAGTACTTGATGTGCAAGCCTCTTGTTCCAAATGAAACCAGCCTTGTGCTGTGTTATGGAGTCATGTCAGGCCACTTTTACTGGGACAGCACTACCCATTCCTGGAAAGGAACGCAACTGTGAAAATTAACACCAAAATCAGCCGTCACCCTAGGTGACTCCATGGCAGGATGCTACATACCATGCCTTAGTAGTGAGTATCATCAGAATCTGGCCTGGTGGAGAGAGGCACAAAGTATCCATTGACATTGAGTCTCACTTGTTAACGATATTGCAGGTTTCACTCTGTTTATTTTAAACTTGCAAAAAAAATCTGAAGGAAAAATAACCTGTTCTTAAATCAGTTTTCCTTTTGTCTTTGTTCCCTGTAGTCCAACAGTAATAAACTCCTTCATTAGGTAATTATATGCATGCTTCTGTAAGTCTTAAGAACTGTATTATAAATGCAAGTCTTTTCCTTTAATATCAGCACTGGATAGATGAATTGAAGTTTGTTGCTCTTTAACACAAGGGGTAAAGACAACGTTGTCTCCTTCCATCTTTATCTTATGAGAATTGATTGAATTTTATCATAATTCCTAAAATTATATACAAGGTTTTACATATATACATTTTAATAGTATTGCATACATGATCTTGTAGGTAAATAAAACCAAAAAAATGCTTTAAAAAATCCTAAAGGTCAAACAATATCTGAAGAGAGGTATATAATTAACTTTGCAGGTGGATGACCTCTTAGATCCACTTCAGCCTGATTAACTTTCTGCCATTGTTTTGGTGATTTTAGATATGAACAGACCTTGTAAAATTGTGCAGGATCATGGTGATGTTGCATTAAGCAATCAACAGTTTGCATTTTGTTAGGTTCCATTAACTAATTTACTACTACATTATAAAGGATTAGAATGGCCTTTAACATATTACTTTTGTTCAAAAGAATTTAGTGTGGAGTTTAAAGCTACTAGAATGGATATTGCATGCAGCACATAAAAGTACAGAAGGGGTGACATTTATTTGCTCCAAGCCAAGGTCTCACCATTAGTGATTAACTATGCTTGTCTCACAACTAGTTCTTAGTCAATGTTGAATTGGCTAGTTTATTCCTGTGATTTCTCTAAAAAATAAAAGTTAAATTTAGCTCACACCACTCCTTGAACCTGATCTGCTATAGAAGGTAATGGTGAAGATGTCGTGTGAATCAGCTTCATTGTACCATATTCCCATGTTTTGATTTCTTCCATGCTCAGAAAAGTGTGAATCTCAACTAGTGAATCACTACCATTAACTGGAACAGACAATTTCTCTGTGTAAAGATATTTAAGTCCCAAATGGCTGACCCCTGGTTGTGGCTGAATTGTACCAAAAGCACAGCAATACCACTCTGGGTGGCATTTCACCCCCACTTCTTTCGAAGTGGTACTGAGTTGACCCTGATCTGTAATTCACACTTGAGGTTAAAATACACAGTTGAGTGTGATTCATAAAGTAGTTAATCTGTCTTTGTGATATTGGTTAATAGATTAAGTATTGGTGAAGGCGCTAGGAAAGATTTCTTTTCTAGCTCCCCCAGTTGTAATGTGGACGCAGCCTTGATTCAGCTTTACATTTGAAGATCAATAGTGTCAACTTAGATTATGCACTGAAGTTTCAAATATTAAAGGGAATCTTGCCTGAGAAGTCTGTTGGAATTATTTGAGGAAATAACATGCTGGACAGACAAAAAAGAACCAGTGGATATTGTTTACTTGGATTTTCAGAAGTCCTTTGACAAGGTGTTGCACATGAAGCTGTTTAACAAAATAAAAGCTCATGGTATTACAGGAGGGGTACCATCATGTATAGAAGATTGACTGACTGGTAGGAGGCAAAGAGTGGGAATTAAGGCAGGTTATTATGGTTGATACAGGGTCAGAATTGGGACCACTACTTTTCACATTATATGTCAATGATTTGGATGACGGTATTGATGGCTTTGTGGCCAAGCTTGCAGACGAAACAAAGATAGGTAGAGGGGCATGTAGTGTTGAGGAAGCAGAGTCTGCGGAAGTATTTTTTCTGGTTGGGAGAATGGGCAAAGAAGTGGCAGATGGTATAGAGTGTAGGGAAGTGCATAGTTATACACTTTGGTAGAAGGAATAAAAGTATAGACTATTTTCTAAACGGGGAGAAAATACAAACATCAGAGGTGCAAAGGGACTTTGCAGGATTCCCTAAAGTTTAATTTGCAGATTGAGTCAGTGGTGAGGAAGGCAAATGCGATGTTTTCAGTCATTTTGAGAGGACTAGAAAGATGCAATGCTGAAGGCATTAGTCGGACTGCACTTGGTGTATTGTGAGCAGTTTTGGGTCCCTTATGTAAGAAAAGATGTGTTGGCACTGGAGAGGGTCCAGAGGAGGTTTATGAGTATGATTCTGGGAATGAAAGGGTTAAATTAAGGTGTGCTTGATGGCTCTGGACCTGTACCCATTGGAGTTTAGAAGAATGAGGGGGGTGGGGGGGGGGAATCTCATTGAAACCAAATGAATATTGAAAGTGGATGTGGAAAGGATGCTTTCTATAGTGGGTGAGTCGAGGACCAGAGGGCACAGTCTCAGAATAGAGGAATTTCTTTGGCTAGAGAGTGGTGAATATCTGGAATTCATTTCCAGAGACGGATGTGGAGGCCAAGTTATTGAGTATATTTAAAGCAGAAGTTGATAACCTCTTGATTAGTCAGGGCGTCAAAGGTTATGGGGAGAAGGCAGGAGAATGGGATTGAGAATGATAATAAATCAGCTATGCTAGAATGGAGGAGCAAACACAATAGGCAGAATGGCCTAATTCTGCACCCTTGTCTTATGGTCTTATGCTAATTTGAACCCAGAAACTTGACTCAGATAAATCACAATCGGACTCAAGGCTGACATCCATTCCTCAAGGAAACACAAATCTATCATGACTTAAGTCTATTTCCCAGTAAGATGTTCATTTGATGTTTTTCTAAACCTGCTCCATTTTCCTTTCATTTTTTCCAACACAAATCTGTGGCCATATTGTATGATTCTTAAACAGGTACTGTAGTCCAGCAAAACACTTGCTGAGACTTTCATCAAAATTTGGATTTAATTTTGCACAACAAGGTAGATTGTGAATGCTAAAGTAGGATTGTAGCAGATGAGTGACTGTTTACACAATGTTGCTGGGTTACCCAGTCTGAAGCTGATGTAAATCAAAATGTTTTTATTGCTATGTAAGTAGTTTTATCCAAAATTTAGTGGGCCTGTACTAAATAAAAATGCTTGAGAATCTTCCTGTGATGTGTTTGATTTAATAGCCCAGATGTTCCGCCCTTTTTTTTTACCCTTAGCGGCATAACAACATTGTCCCACGAAGATCAAGGTCACAGCAGCACATTAGATTTACCTTTTTGACTTTCAGTACACTATTTTCCATTGATCTGTAACAAGATGGCATTTTGACTTGCAGGTGCCATTCGGACAGCCTGCTCTTAAAGTTCTGCTTATAGTGTGATGTCCCTTTTCAGTGTACAGAGGTGTTTAGCTACTGAATGAGTGGAGACTGCAAACCTTAGAGGTTGGTGCGTGTACCTGAAGGGGGCAGAGGAAAGTAAACAGCCCGGTAAAGAATAATGCTCATGGGAGACATGTGAATTGGTCATAGGAGCACTGAAAACTTCCAGGTCTAGAGCCACAGATATAAATGTCTGTACCTTGGGGATGTCTGCCATGCTTCTTGCTTCATCCTGTCTCTATTGGCTGAAATAAAGCAGGAAAATAACAGGTCTGGCAGCATCTGTAGTAAGAAAACCTTATTTCAAGTCCAGAAGTCTTTACTGTAGTTTTCACTCAGTGTGACTTTTGGGTGATCTTGCTGATGCAGCAGTGGTACACAGACTAATATGGCAGGAATCAGCCTGGAATCATTCTAAAGAAAGGAACATGATAGCGACTGTAACCCAAACCTCCACAGGCAAAGCAACTAGCTATGCAAGGGTGTGCATGAAGTTTCAGGTGTTCACATATCTCGGTGAAGACAAAGTATTTGGTTTAAAATGTTCCTTTTAAATATCACAATTTCAGTGATAACTAATGTGTGAGTAAATACATTGTCAGTCTAGTGAAGTTGAAAATCCATACTGGAAATGAATTGATTACTGCATTAGTTATCATTTGGGGTTTTATACTAGAAAAATGTGCAGCCAAATGGAAGACCTTCATTTAAAATTGATTGACATAAGAAAGTGCACCTATTTCTAGCCAATACTCCCCTATGGATTAATGTTTTCTTTTAAACAGCATTTTTGTTTTGGAGTTGTGTAAAGTTCAACTGTTGTAATTTTTAGAGACAAGACTACAGATGATGGAATCTAACGTAACAAGCAAACTGCTGGAGGAACTCAGTCAATTTAACAGTGGAGAGGAATTGTCAACAGCTCCAGTGGAGACCGTGTGTCATGACTAGGAGGGAAGATTGAAATGGGACAGTAGGTAATAAGTGAACCAAGGAGAGGTCACCAGTGGGAAGAGGAATTGAGAGTCAGAGGTAGATAGAAACACGGGAAAATAAAAAAAGTACATGAAGCCAGGTGGTGGGAAGGGAGTTGAAGATAGAAATAGCTAGGTTGGTAATAAAGGTGAAAACAAAATGCTAACATTGCTGAAATCTAATGTGTAGTATGGGTAATAGGTGGATAGAACCAGCAGAGGGATGAAAGTAGGTAATGGGGGAAGGGAATTGCTGGATGGGCCAAGTTGATGTTTAAAACTTTGCTGCAGGCTCATTTCACTGACCATGGTCTCATATCCTCCCTAGTCACTGTCTGAAGCTTAACCTCAGTTTGCTATTTGACCATGAGCCCATTTCTTGATCCATAACATCTCCATCACCATGACTACCTGTGTCTATCTCTCTCTGCGACTGCCTGTCACCCAGCCAGGTGTGCTTGCAGTAATTTAAATAACCATTTCCGACTGTTGATGGAGCACCTTACATCCAAAAATATTACACACATAAAATGATGCAAGTCTTTAGCCTGCTTAATGTTTGCTGGGTTGGGGGGGGGGGGGCAGGGATGCCCTTGCATATACCCCTGAACTGAGTCAGCAGCACCATGCTACTGATTCAGCAATAGGCAACTTTGCCAGCTTGTATTTATTAACGAAGGGCAGTCCCCCGCCCCAGAGGTGCTACTGCACTTCTGAAAACTGCCCAACCTCCAAAGAATCAAAATGAAAATATAACAGTATGCCAAACATGTAAGCAGCATCCCATAATTTTATTGAGGGGCACATTCAAGGGGAGAAGAAAAAAAACTGAGTGTACAATTCTGGAGGTCTAAAACCAACAAGGTAAGAATACCATCATGCATATCCCAACACCAATAATTCCTCCAGAAGCAGTACTGGTCTGTTAACATTCCATGTGATGAATTCTAACCTGGTGTGTGACAAACATAGACCCTTAAAGTCACTCACTTGGAACAGCTGATTTTATAGGTTGGTCTCAGCTTACATCAATGTAAATCGCATATACCTGCACTGTGCACCCTAAATTAGGCTGTACCCAGGTGCAAAACCAAACCCTTGGCAATTCCGATTGTTTCAGAAATGTTCAGTCTCTGTTAATGGCACTAGAGAGGTGTACTCCCATCAGGGTATTAGTTTTGGAAGGATTTGCAGCTCTGTGCAGACTCAATCTTACCCCTGGAGGTAACATAAAAGCTAGCAATGTCACACTGATTGTACAGCCATGTTACAATTGTAAATAATCTGCTGAGACCAATAAATACAGCACAACAAGACCATTAATTCAATACAACTTTCACAATCCAGTCAGGCCAGACTTCAGATTTTAAACACGTGGAACAGATAAATATTTGAGAAAATATTGCATCCTAATTTTAAAAAGATGACACTTATTAAATATCATTTTGTTTAAGCAACTGGTAAGCTCAATAATAGTTTATTTAATATGGCTTATATTTAAATTCATTTATTATGCAGTTGTGTACTCAGCCTTTAACTGAATAGCAGCTTTTTTAAAAAATATCATACTTGCTGCATATTGATTGCTTCTTTAATTAAACTGAGTTATTCTGCTCACATGATGGACCTGAGCAGGAACTGCTTGCCCATAACCTGCTGAAAATGGCACCATCCAATGTAGCATAAAGTCAATAAAAGAGACATGAAAGAAATCCCTCCTCAATGACCTTGACTAACAAACGGTGCAGCTCTCTGGAAAGTGTGTAAATTGATTTTCAGTGAGAACAGGACCAAGACATCAAGTGTGATGCCCTTTACAGTCAAATGATCTTCAAGAACTTAAATTTGGTTCACATAACGAAAGAATAATTGGATGAAATACCAGATTACAACAGATTGCCAAAGGTGACAATACTGTGTAAAATGAAGAGGTGCAACATCAACTTTGCCAGATCAACTAATAAACCAAGTAGATGGAAGGGAAGCTAATCCGGGGATCAGATTCAAAGGTTTTACCATAGCAGGGTGTTTTTTTGTCCCGAGTGGCAGTTGAAACAAAGGAGCCAAGGTAAACACCAGCAGGAAATCGTGCTTAATATTAACAAAACTTCAAAGGCAGAGAACTACGCGCTGAGTCAGTGATACAGCTTTGCAGGGAACAAGAAAGGTACTTCATATTAACGTTGTCAAGCTGACCTCAGACACAATGATGCAAGGGAGCTGACACATCACCAGTGGAAGTTCCTCTTCCACTGAATTTGGTCCTGCTGTCTTTATGCGACACATGATTGAAGGCAGGCTTTATGACAGATAGAAGATAATACACCGCCAAACAGGGTTCTGCATCACACCACTGCCGCACATCTAAATCATTATTTTTAGCTCTTCCCTCTCAGTGTGGTATTGATTATGAGGGAGGTGGATGGGTAGGAAAGGAGTAATTATCACAAGTAGTGTTTCACCTTAACTCCTGAAAAGTCACCTCAACATAAAATAGCAGCAAATGTTGGCTTATTTTGAGCCAACACATATACATCAAAGAAATAAAATGAATAATTAGAACTTCTAAAATAAATATACTCAAGTAAACAAAAACCAAAAAGGTAAATAAGGGGTTTAATGATTCTCAGTAGCCCCAGGCTACCAAGTTTCATCAAAATACTAAGCAGTGAACCTCGACTACAAACTCCTCATCTCGTCTATTGAGTTGTTCAATAAGTGGCTGAAGGGCTCAAGCTGTCTTGGATCTATTCACTCAATTTGTTGAGAGAGAAATTAACCATAACAGGCTTCAATGTCCCTGGGTTTGAGGCAGAAACCTTAAAAAGTATTAGATGCCTTGTCTCTTGCCACATCTAAATGCCACTGCTGCACATGTTAAACATGGCAGTGTTTGTCAAGGATAGGATTGGGATTGTTTGTAAAGGGTTCTGCAGCCAAACCTCAAGCGTATTACAGCAAGGATTGAAGAGCATCTACTGCCTGTGGAGCTGTGCTCCTTGATAAAACCAGCTGATCAGAAGAATTAAGGAAATGGGCTGCTCATGCTACAGAAATTGTCCACATCTGACCCTTTAGAAGGCTGACCTTGGGGGGAGAAAAACCATTAGGGAGGGCTAATAGGAATCAGTTTGATGGCAGAAATGATCTGCTGGGAGTTAGAAAATAATTCTAGTTCTAGCTGAACAAAATATACACAATTTCCTAAACCAACAGGGACAACATCCAAATATTTTTAATGCTGAGGACAAGAGATCTCAGCACTAGGAAAGAGAAACACTTGCTCTACCACTGCACCAAGGACTTCCAGATCAAGATGGTACATGTCAGAGATTGGGAATAACCCCAGCTTCACTGGGGCAGCCTTATTCCATTCATAGGCCCTTCCACTAGCCAGCTGGTTAGTGCTTTCCACAGCAGGCCATTTTACACACAGAGCACTCTCTGCTTCCAACCACACCATTTCAAAGTAGGTTTTGATCATCCAAAGTGGCTAGAATAGGGAAAATAAATTAAGTCTATCAACGTCCATGTTAAATTCAAACCAGAATCCAATTGCACGTATGCTAGGACTTTAAACATTGATCTGCAGCAGAAGCTTCGCACCACCGCACAGGCTGCAGTGAAGAATCAGGGCCCAATCTGACTCCAGAGCAAAGCCAGTGAAGGCTTCCACTTCCAGAAATAAAGAAAGTGTTGTTAGAGCCAACCGTACCATGAATGGTCTTGACAGATTAAGACAGGTTTGCATTCACCACCCAGTCCTTGGGGAGTAAACAATACAATTAGTTTCATAGAGACACACTGATAGAGTTAGTCACAGTGTACCCAAGCAAAAGTACATTGATGCCTTGGATCCATGATTGTATACAAGCAAAATTCCACATTAGAAGATCTAAGACAAACCTAAGTGACAGGAGGATCCCAAATCATTGACTGACGTGCATACAGTCCCAATAATGAAGCACGCAAGTTAATACGATAAGCTATTTAAGATTTCACAGTTTGCCAAATAATCTGCTGTTTGGCTACAATCTATCAAACAGATTAGATGTCCTTTATGCATCATCCATTTGAAGAATTTACTTAACCACCCGCACAGGTGGGAATTACAGACAACCGACTCTGAAAGAAAACACATAAGGAGCACAGACAGGCAGGCAAGCACGACTCTGGGGGAGATCTGTGCACCTTGTACAAGCCCCAAAATTTAACCTGATGCTGGGGCCTGGGTCATTAGGTTCAGGTGATCGGGATTCAGGCAATGGGGGCCACCTGGGAATGGAATGTAAAAAATTACATAAAGCCCAGACATAAAACCAATGAGGTGCAAACTGCATTTGAGGGAGATAGTCTTGCTTTTCCAAATTCCATATTGTGGGAAAACAGAGAGTCACTGAAGCAGGTTGGTCGGGGCTGGGGTGGTGGGGGGGCCGGTGCTGGGAGGGAAAGAAGAGAACAAAGTTGAGGAAGAGGTGTCATAAGACAGTATAATTGCCCTTACCAGAGGGTTGGGTTAGAATGACACATGCCACCACCGGCAGCTGCTGGCTCAACTGTGCCAGTGTGGAAATTCAAGAAAACAAAAGTGGCCTTCACCTTAAGTTAAAAATGGATGGGAAGTGAAATGGAATTAAAAAGGGAACTCTGGTTTTATCCCATCGTATATAATTTCAGATACGGACAGTGTTGATCCGCAAGGGCTGTACATTTTTCCCATTGGCATGGCTCTGCCCCGGGCTAAAGTAAGGGAAATATTTCCCGCTGAACTTCTCACGGAAGGTATACAGCCAGGACATGTCATCAGCATTGTAGAAGATCAGGAGGCCTTTTTCGTAGTCAAAATACACTCCAACCTTCTCCAGCTTGGACTTGACATTGAGCCGGGTCCAGGGCTCAGTGCAAGCACTATACTGGTTGCCATCGTGCATCACAATGCAATGGAAGCCTCGAGAAGGCTGAATCTGGATGCTTCCTTTCCGGTTTACGGATTCTAGCGCCACGCCAATCATCCACTGCGTTTTCTCGGACACCATCACCTCCCAGTAGTGGACGCCGCTGTCAAAGCCAACAGACCCCAGGACAGAGACCTCCACATCAAAGCGCTTTGGGGAATCCTGCAAAGGCTGAGGGTGGAGGTTACCATAAGCCACGATGGTGCAGTCGTCAGAGAGGATCAGCCGCTGGTGTGCCGTAATGGGATCCAATGTCAGTGCCGCCGGTACTGTGGACAAAGAAAATCAGAGCCATGATTCAGCATTCAAATCAGTTTGCACATACAGACTTACCGCTAATGACCTTCAATCGCTACTGAACAATATGTTAAATCTTTCCTCTAATTCTACATTAATCCCTTTCTCCCCCCCCCATTTTTGAATAATTGCATATCACACCATTTTCACCATAAGAAGGGAGAAAGAACTTGAATTTAAAAAGCATCTCTCATAAACCTCCCTAAGGTTTCCCAGCCAATCCAGCCGAATTACTGTTGCAATGTTGAAAGCCCTGCAATCCATTTGAGGACATCTAACTCCCACAAGCAATGATAATGGTCTGAAGATCTAGTTTCTGGAATGATGTTCCTTAATGGATAAATATTAGCCAGGTTAAAGGAAAACCCTTTGGTCTGCTTCAACATCATGCCATGTGATCTCTGATACCCACCAGGGAACAGGCCAGTTAGTTAATATCTGCACTCAGATTTGCACTATATATGTCACATGGGTCATGCGATTACGTTTCCAGGGCAAATCCTAGATCCACAGCCCTCTGGCTCAAAGACAAGATGGCTGTCACTGAAAAAGTAACTCTTTTGTTGAGATTTATTTCTGGAAATATTTTCCCCACGCCATCATCCACTCACCGCAGTGAGTTTTCAAACTGTTTCAAAGTCTCTTGCCACCAACCCCCAGGTTTGATCCCTTCATCCAGTTCTCCCTTCGTTTGGTATCGACATGTTGAATAGCATTTTCCGGCACAGGTAATGCCAATGATTAGTCTACTTCAGCTAAGTCAGTGAACTTGGATGATATTTCTTCCAGGGCGCTGAATCCCTAATCCTATCATGATTATACCTCCCTGCCACCATCCTGGCTGTCTCGGGGTGGAGTTCAATTTTTGTATGTCAGCAGAGGGGTCTCCTCTCCTTCACCCTTCCTCCTCCATTCACCCATCTCTGATATGCTAAACCAATACTGAATAGGAGATCTATTTACTGCAGAATTAACAGTGCTCCTCTCAAGATTAATCTAGATTAGGGGAATCCATCAAGTATATCCACCCTCTACCAAGGATACACATGGAATCCCAGAAATCCCACTGGGGAAATATTATAGTCTCTGCAAGACCACCATTCATGTACAAATCCACGAAAAGCTTCGTTATAAATTCCAGAGTCATCAGTTTTAATGTCTGGCAATGTTATCTCATCTCCCATTTTCCCCTCAGCTTGGATCTCATTCATTCCCAAGGATTGGCAACATTGGTAGTTCTCAAGTGTAGAGACTCTCCCTTGGGTTTGGCTGGTTCCTGACCTGGGACAAAGTTTGAGCTCAAAAATCATAATTTGGCATTAAAGAACTTTGCAATGAGATCACAATTAGTAAATTCATATGTTGAAATAGGCAACAACTAGATTAAGCAGACACCAGTGAACAAAGAGCACTTGGTGATTATTTAGACCCCCTGGCTGTCCTGCCCTACAAATACTTGTGCGTCTTTGCACTCATACCTGTGGCTGTTAGAGACTGCGGGTAATTCAAGGTCACTGAGGCAAGCAACAGCAAATCACCTCATCCAATCCAGTTAAAAAATACTTCATGAGATGTATTACATAAAATCTTAGAAGAATCTATTAAAATATTTAACTGAATTTTATTTCAGGAAGAACACGAAGTTGAAAGAGAAAAAACATTGCAGACTTTTAAATCAAAATTTGGAGAGAGAAAAAAAAAATCAGGTTTCATTTGAATTGCCAGAGATAATCAAGCATAATGTTATGAAAAATTCTCTTACAATGAATGAGCCTGAACAATTTCTAGCATGTTTAGTGGATTCAAGTCCTGCAACATCACCGATTACCACAATATGAATGTTGAGACTTTTGACAAGACACAACAAGAGCAAAAGGTTCAGAAGATAAGATTGATTCAGACTTCTGAGTCTCAGTGCCCCAGATGTTAGTCTTGATTTTCTTGATAAAGCATTATAGAATCACAAAACTGGAGTCCACTAAGTTAACACTAGATTATAAATTCCTGAACATTTTTGTTACTCTCCACTTCAGAAAGTATTGATTTTTTGATATTTTCAATCAAGCATTCACCCCCTGCATCCCCACCAAAATGGTCACACTAATCATTGAGAACAAACAAAAACTGACTCATTTTAATAATTGCATTCCCCTTAACTTTATCATGTGCCCGTAAACAGAGCCTACTCCACCCTAATGCCAGATTGTAATGGGAGGAAGCAGTGTTAGAACAACAATGTGACCACCAGATGGCACTTCATCATAATTTTCATTATATCCATTGGATCCAATTTTTGCTCAAGAGCTGGTTATGCCACATTCAAGAATTAGCTTTTACCACTGTAATTCTTTGGAAGATTGGGTCTCCCAAAGCACGTAGGTCCAACATCAGAAGCAGTCGAATGCATCCAGGAAGTTCGACAGATGGCCAGCCCCAGGCATGGTTTAGCAATTATCAAAGATTTCTGGGTGGGCTCAATTCTGGTCAGCCTATGTGACACATTTAGCATGCAAAGGGTTTGGCACTGTGCACAGCACACTGATTGGTTCTTTAATACTCTCGTCAGCGAATGCATATGGCAATGGAGAGTCCACAATCAGGATCAGGTTTGTCACTAATATGTCGTGAAATGTTGTCTTGAGGCAGCAGTAAAGGGGAAGACATAAAATTAACGGAAGGAAAATAATGAGGCAGTGGTCATGGAATGTTCAGAAGTCTGATAGCGGAGGAGAAGAAAGTTGTTCCTAAAACATTGAGTGTGGGTTTTCATGCTCCTGACCCTCCTCCCTGATGGTAGCAAGCAGTGAATATCAGCACAGGCTGCATTCTGCAAGAGCCAAGCTTAATGTATTCTTCGCTAAAACTTTTTGATACTTTGAAGATCTATGGTACAGATGATTAATGAATGTCAGTCTGCTTGGTTAGAAATGATCATAGTTAGAGAAGGATAAGGTGACTTAGCATAGAAGCTTGGATACTAAGATAATGGAGACTGTGCTGGCAATTAGGTGTGGATGAGCAAAAAGGCCAGTATTGGCAAAGTGGACCCAAGGTCTCAATTCTATGCTGTACAACTCTTTCACTCTATGAGTGTTGACTGTGAAACAATCCATTTCGATAAAACCTTCCAATTTAATTTAAAACTCTTCAGATCATCCTTAGTGTGTGCTGATGTGTAGAGCACATATCCAAATCAGAGCCAAGCCCATCAACTGGAGTTAGAAATCACTTCCTCATCCAGAAAGTAATGGAAACTTGGAATTCCCACAAGTGGCAATAGATGCTGGGTGAAGTGTTAATTTTAAAGGAATACAGATATGTTGTGAATCCAAGTCCAGAGAACAAAGTGAATCGACTGGTACAAGAACCAGCAGGAAAGCTTTAGGGAACAGTGAACTTAGTAGCATATGGTTTTGATTCAAGATGGAAAAAAAAACTCAAGTAAAAATACATAACTGGAGGAATGCCATTTTCAATTGGTTTAAAATAGATCTGGCCGGACTAAACTCATCTTGGCAAGCAAGAGTATAATTGAACAAAGGGCAGTCTAAATGGATATGGTCTGGGAACAATCCAGGTACATTCCCACTCGAGGGAACGCGAGGGCAGCTATCACCAGAGCTTCCGGGTAGAAGAGAGCAAAATGAAGCAGTTAGATTATTAAAATATGTAAGAAGTCCGTGAAATACAAAAAGGATTAGATTGCAATGAATATAAAATAGCTAATATAAAAGGGAATCGAATCTCTTCTACCGATCTCAGACTGTGATAGAAGTACAAAGATAGTGCTGAAAAAGGACCAAAGGAAAATATATGCATAAATACAAAGGGCACGGCAGAAATATGAAATGAGCACTTTGCATCTTCTTCACAAAATCCAAAACAAAGAGGAAGAAATAGTCAGAATATTGGGCAGGCTAGATGTTGTTAAAATACAGGTATTAGCAAAGCTTTGTGAAATCTGGATAGGTTACCAACTTTAGATGGGACACATCCAAGGTAGCTAAAACAAGGGTAAAAATTGTGGAATTACTAATAAAATTCTTCCGCTCCTCCAGACTGGCTTGATGCATTAAAAGTATTTGTATTCTTCCAGTTCTTCTTTAAATAAAGACAATGTCAGCAACTACAGGACAGTGAGTTTAATCTCCATGATCGAGAAGCTGCTCAATAATAATCAGGCACAAAATTAACAGACACATGAGAGACTGCAGATGCTAGAATCTGGAGCAACACAATCTGCTGGAGGAACTCAGCTGGACAGGCAGCTCAGAAGGCCGTGGGGGGGGGGGGAATGCACAGCCAACGTTTCAGGTTTAGACCTTGGAGAAGTACTGACAGTCATCTTTACCTGTGGAACTGTATCCTACTATTGAGTCAACATCTTTGAGAGGGCAAACAGGAAGAGTTTCATGTAATGTTCTGCAGCACCCATCCGTGACTGACAGTCACCCTCGTAGATTTAGATCACCTCATTCATCACTGCTCACCTGGATGGATGTCCTGAAGCAAGGCTTTCCAGATGGTATACTGCAGGGGACCCATGTACTTGGAGGTTGGAAAATCTTCATAAGTCAGATTGGTTTCATGGATCTTCCCCTTTAACCTGAATGGAGTGGGTGGACAGATATCATATATTAATATCCAGGAAATTAATATTGATCCTTCTAGGACCCCAGTTCAAAAATAATTTCTCACTCTCCAATAACTAGTATTGCTTCACCAACAACCCAATTACATTTAAGTGTTGAAGATTGCGTGACGCACTGCAATTCACCTACCACCAAAACAAGTCTATGGCCAATAACCATCTTCCAGGCCCTACACTCGTCTCTGAAGCATTTGAACAGTAAATGCATCCACATCACACTATTGTTTATTGACTCCAGCTGAATCTTCAGTACTATGGCTGGAATATTTGGAACTGCTTTAGTGCGTACACCTACAATTTAAGGAAAAAAAAATCAGCAATACCTCATCAGGTCATTCTCATATCCACTCTCCACCTGTTAGTCAGTGGGGTGGGAAGACATTTTGCAGGCTGCTCATCAGCTTTTGCTTGTAATGGGAAGGGATTTACCGATATCCATAGAAACTGCTGTAGAGGAATTGTTGAGCCAATAATTGCTCTATTGGCAAAATATTTTGCTGCATCTTGGTGCATGCAACAATAAAACTTCTCCAATTCTTTATTTGGTCATTGACATCATACAAGCAATTACAGCGGCAGAATAGCAGCAATCTCTGGCACACAACTGAATTCTTATTTCATAATAAGACCTCAAGATATAGGAGCAGAATTAGGCCATTTGACCCATCGAGTCTACTCTGCCAATTCATCATGGCTGATCTAATTTTCCTCTTAGTCTCAATCTCCTGCCTCCCCCCACCACCACCCCGTACCCCTTCATGCCCTGACCAATCAAGAATCTATCAACCTCAGCCTCAAATGTACATAGCTTGCCCCTCCACAGCAGCCTGTGGCAACAAATTCCACAGAGTCACCAAGCTCCGACCAAAGAAATTCCTCCTCATCAACTTTCTAAAAGGACGCCCCTCTATTCAGAGGCTGTGTCCTCTGGTCTTAGGTCCTCTCACCATAGGAAACATCCTCTCCACATCCACTTTATCAAGGTCTTTCACCATTCAATAGGTTTCAATGAGGTCACCACTCATCCTTCTGAATTCTAGTAAATACAGGCCCAGAGCCATCAAATGCTCTTCATATGACAAACCATTCAATTCTAGAATAATTTTCATGAACCTCCTTTGAACCCTCTTCAGTTTCAGCACATCCCCTAAGAATAAGGGTCCCAAAACTGCTCACAATACTCCAAGTGAGGCCTCACCAGTGTCTTATAAAGTCTCAACATTGCATCCTCGCCTTTATATTCTAGTCCTATTGAAATGAACGCGAACATCGTATTTGCCTTTTTCACCAGAGACAACCTGCAAATTAACTTTTAGGGAATCCTACACAAGGACTCCCAAGTCCCTTTTCTCAACCACAAAAAGAGAGCCTCTACATCAGGAGACAGGGAGGAATCGAAACGTGTGCAGAGGGAGCTAAAGGAGAAGATCAAGGTGGCTAAAGAGGAATACAGGAGAGAGCTGGAGAACAAGCTAGAGTAGAGTAGTACACAGGAGGTGTGGAGAGGCATGAGGAAAATCACTGGCTTCAATCAACCTGGCTGTAGAGATTTGAATGGGCTAATGAGTTATACCAATTCTTCAATACGCTTGACAATTGTCCTTCTGTTCGCAGCCCCTTTAGCACACCATCCCAGACGCAGAGGCACCCAGTTCTCCCTTAGCACCAAAGCCTCCCCTCCTCCCTCCTCCAATTCAACCATGGATGAACAACACAGGCTACCCTTGAATACATCCCTTCCTTGCCCTGCACCTACCATCCACACCTCTACATACCAACTGCTATCATCTCAACCTTCACTTCCACCCACCCCCAGTCATTATGGACTCACCTTCACATCTTACGGGGAAGCTTAGATGCGGCAAAGCATTGGGACCAGATGGTGTGAAACCCCAAGGTCCTGAAGGAGCGTCTCCAGCTCATTTTCAATCTCAGTCTCAGCCTAGAAGGGGTCACGACTGTACCCAAGAAGGACCAACCGAAAGTCTGGAATGACTACTGTCCAGTGGCCCTGACCTCACACATCATGAAGACCCTAGAGAGGGTGGTCCTGGCGCACCTATGACCCCGGTCAGATCAGCCCTCGATCCCCTGCAGTTTGCCTACCAGGAGCACATTGGAGTCATTGATGCTATCATCTACCGGCTGAACAGAGCCTTCTCCCCATTTGGATAAGCAGGGCAGCACTGGGAGGATCATGTTTTTTGATTTCTCAAATGCCTTCAATACCATACAGCCCTCATTGCTGGGGGGAAAAGCTCCATTCAATGCGGATTGGATCTTCCATTGTAACCTGGATAATGGACTCCTTGACTGGCAGTCCACAGTTTGTCTGGCTTCAGAGCTGTGTGTCAAACACGGCTATAAGCAGCACTGGGGCCCCAGAGGTGACTGTATTGTCTCCCTTCCTGTTTACCCTGTATACCTCAGATTTTAGATACAACATTGATTTATGTCATCTGCAGAAATTCTCTGATGACTCAGCATACTTGGGTGTACAAAGGGAGGATGAGGGGATGAATACAGAGCCCTGGTGGAGGACCCACCCACCAGATAATTCAGCTTGCATCAAATGGTGCAAGCTGAATTATCTGCAGCTCAACATCAGTTAGACAAAGGAGATGGTGATGGACATTAGGAAGACTAAGCCTGCATTGCTTCCTGTTACTATTGACGGCGAGGACGTGGATGTGGTGAGGACCTACAGTCCCTCAGGGTGCACCTGGATGACAGACTTGAGTGGAGCACCAACATGGAAGCTGTGTACAAGAAGGGCCAGAGTCACCTCTCCTCTGAGGAGACTGAGGTCCTTTGGAGTATGCAGGCCTCTCCTTCATATGTTCAACCAGTTCTGTTTTCACCAATTCAACCTTCTATGCGGTGGTGTGCTGGGGCAATGGCATCAACACAGGTGATGCCAATAGGCTCAATAAACTGATTAGAAAGACTGGCTCTGTTTTTAGGAGTCATACCGGATACACTGGAGGCTGTGGTAGAACAAAGGACCCTACGGAAAACCCTGGCAATGTTTCTCACCCTCTGTATGCCTTCTTGGCTGAACAGAGGAGCACTTCTATTAATAGACTAAGACAACTATGCTTCGCTAAAGAATGCTATATGATGTCATTCTTACCCTCAGCAATTAAGCTCTATAATGATTCAACCTATAGCTGGGAAAGTGATGAAGCCCCCTGTTAGACTGTTTGCGGTAACTTATTTTTTATTCTTTCTACTTCTCTCTAATATTTATATTTCTGTACACTTGTAATGCTACTGTGACACTAATTTCCTAAAGGATCAATAAATCATCAATCTTTGTGTTTTCTCTCCAAATAGAAATTTGTCAACCCTTCCTTTTCTTCTTCCGAAGTGCATGACCATACACTTCCCAACACTGTATTCCAGCTGCCACTTCTCTGCCTCTTCTCCTAATTTGTTCTCTACTTCCTCAAAACTACCTGTCTCTCTACATATCTTCATATCATCTGCAAATTTTGCAACAAAGCCATCAATTCCATCATCCAAATCACTGACAAACAATTAAAAAGAATCGGTCCCAACACAGACCCCTGTAAGCGCACCCTCAGTCACCAGCAGCCAAACAGAAAAGGCTCCCTTTATTTCCACTCTTTGCCTGCCAATCAGCCACCACTTCACCCATGCAAGCAGCTTTCCTATAATACCATGGGCTCGTTGCTTGTTAAGCAGCCTCATGTGCAGCACTCAGAGGCCTTCTCAAAATCCAAGTGCACAACATCAACCAACTCTCCATTGTCTATTCTGCTTGCCATTTCTTCAAAGAATTCCTTAAGATTTGCCAGGTAAGATTTTCCCTTGAGAAAACCATGCTGACTATGGCTTATTTTATCATGTGCCTCCAAGTACCCCAGAGACCTCATCCTTAATAATTGACTCCAAAATCTTCCCAAACACTGGCATCAGACTAACTGGCCTATAATTTCCTTTCTTCTGCCTCTTTCCCTTCTTAAAAAGTGGAGTGACATTTGCAATTTTCCATTCTTCTGGAAGCATTCCAGAATCTAGTGTTTCTTGAAAGATCATTATTAATGCCTGCACAGTCTCTTCAACCACCTGTTTCAAACCCCTGGGGTGTACGCCACCTGGTCCAGGTGACTTATCTACCTTCAGACTTTTCAGTTTCCCCAAGAACCTTCTCCCTAGTAATGGTAGCTTCACACAACTCATGACACCTGACATCTGGAACTTCCACCATACTATTAGTGTCTTCCATCGTGAAGACTGATGCAACATATTTATTCAGTATGTCCGCCATTTCCTTGTCCCCCATTACAACCTCTCCAGCATCGTTTTCCAGCAATCCGATATCCACTCTTGCCTTTCTTATACACTTCATGTATCTGAAGATACTTCTGGCATCCTCTTTAATATTGTACAATGTACAACATAATGTACAGTGATAAAACACTGCTGTGGATTGGGATCATTCCAATGAGTTATGGAGTCAGAGACATAATAGAAATTAGGACCTTTATTCCAACAGGTCCAGTGCCCTTCGATACCCAGTTCTGTTTTCTGTTCTCTCCGTGTTACCATCCACTCACCTACCCAAAAGGGATATCTTACAGTGGTCAATCATCTCACTCATCTTTGGGATCTGTGAAGAAGCAATAGCAACTGGAGCAAACCAACCCAGTCCCGGGGAGAACATGCAAACTCTGCACAGATAGCATCAGTGGCCAGGATGGAATCAGGTCACTGGAACTCAGAGGCTGCAGCTCCACTAGCTACTCCAATGTGCCATGAGTAGACATGCTACCATCTACCGCAGCAAAAAAATTAACTTTCCAGGAGGTTTTAAGAGACCCGGGATGGGCGTGGAAAACACAAAGAGTTGACTGATACCACTATTGACGGACTTAGCAGCAGACCCCATCTCCAGCAGAAGTGTGTCACTAAGGATTACAGCCCCAGGTTATTTAACAGCACGATCACAGATAGAGGAAGGCAAAAATAGCATGCAGACTCATCGATTTTATTTCGAGATAGGGCATAATAACAGGCCTTTCCAGTCCAATCACACCCATGTGACCAACTAACCTTCTAACCCAAAGATTTTTGGAAGAAACTGGAGCATCCGGAGGAAATTCATGATCATGGGGAAAACATTCAGACTCCTTACAGTCAGCAGTGGAATTGAATCTGGGTCACTGGGGTCGTAATAGTCTTACACTAACCACCACGTTACCATGCCACCCCCTGATCCATTTTAACATACATCCCAAAATTGTGATGATTGAGAGAATCACAGAATGCTTACATCACAAAGGGAGGCCTTCCTGTTCTATACAAGAGTAATCCAGTTAGTCGCACTCCTCCTCCCTCACCCCAATTGGGATAAATATCCAGCACCTTTATGAATGCCACAAATGGATCCACCTACATTACCGCCCCTGGCACTATATACCCAAATCTAATCAATCATCCCATTAAAAAGGCATTACTTAAGTAATGCCTGTTATATAAAGGTTCTTCCTGACATCCTTTACCCTTGCACCCTATACCTCTTTTTAAAAACCCCAGGATCCTCTATGCTTCTTTAACAAATTTTCCAACCTGCTGTGAGAACCAATGGACGTGAACAATTCTTTTTAAAGGCAGCAAGTAGTTAACACACTTGGACTGAACTGCCCTAGGACAGTGGCAAGAGATTTAACTAGGGTTTTCAAAAGGGATCTCAGTATTAGTAGTTGAGTGAGTATAGTGGTTGGCATAGATGACCCCAAAACTACACATCAGGCTGTGGGAAAAGGGCCTCACATCTTGCAGATAATTGGCACAGATTCAAAGGAGCAAATGTACAGTATAACCATGACTAATAATGAATAGAAAGCATCATTTCTACCTCTCTAAAGTCATGTTAATTCCTTCCAGGAAGAGCAGCTTGTCCGATTCAACAAGCTTCTCCTGCAGGATCTGCATTCCCTCCTGCACTTCCCGCAGCTGAAGGCTGTAACGCTGGATCTTCTGCTCGATGTCGTTCAGCGTCCGGGCTGTGTCGGTCTCCAGCTCCTCCAGCATCGACTTCTGTTTCTCCTTCAAGAAACGGTGCAGGCGATCGAAAGCTTCCGCGATGGTCGCCCGAAGGCTCTTCGCAGAAGACTGAGCAAGATTCAAAAGACAAACACAAGTCAACAAAGCTGAAATCAAGTCATCCAGTAACAACGTGGGGGAAATGGCAGACTGTCATTGGAAGTGTCTTTTGGGAGTCGAGCAGTCACCTTTGATCTCCAAATTTAAATCACGCTGTCCTGAAGGGATACCCATTTCTATTTTGCAAAATGAAAAAGATATTTCTGAGAAGCTAAAGCTGCCCTTAAACAATCAATTCCAACTGGTCTAATTACTATGGTTGTGAATTAAAGGCTGGTTCGAGTGTTTCACCACTCAGTTGAAAGTCATTCATCCCTCTCAGCCGGGGTGGGGGGAAATGGAAAGGAGTCCTGAAAATATCCTAGCAACAAGTTGCTGGATGCATCTGCAACAACCTCGTGCAGGCCTCTCACTGTATGGCAGGACAGCCAAGCAAAGCAACAGATATTCGGGGGCCACCCATGGTGAAGATATTGCAGGCACACACACACACACACTGAGCTGGAATAACAAATCCTGAAGATATTAAACTGAGTGAGCAATCCAATTTTCTGCTCCGGGGTCTGTCCCGGCAAAAGGTAGACTGCAGTGACTTTGAAAACAGCTCAAATTTCATTTGATGTATGCAAGAGTCTGATAGTTCAGTTTCCAGTGAGTTAGCTTGTGGAATTAAATGCAGCATAAGTTAACGGGCTCTTTAAAACTGATGCACAATTAACACATATTCACATAGGCCTGTATTTAAGGATTAGTCTGACACCTCTAGCCTCACCCTGCCCATGGCACTGGTAGCTGTATCAGGGTGGCAGTGCAGTTACGGCGTAGAGCCTATGCAGAAGTATAAATCAGCTTTAAGTGTGAGTCAAAGTCTGATTTATTGTCACATGCACAAATACCTCTGTATACAACAGCAGTGAAAAACTCGCAGCAGCATCCCAGGCACATAGAAAAGGATATGCAACATTCACAAGGAAAACATTACATATAATTTCTTTTACAATAAAGAACAATGGTTGAAGGGAAGTTGCTCTTCCTGAACCTGATGGTGCGGGATTTCAAACTAATTTGATTTTGGTCTCAAGGCATCCTAAACAGAGTATTCACATTCACTCCGTGACCATTTGGGTTTTATTTATTTATTGATTGATTGACTGATTGAGATACAGTGTGGAATAGGCCGTTCTGCCCCTTTGAACCATGCTATCCAACAACCCCCGATTTAACCCCAGTTTAGTCACGAGACAATTGGCAATGACCTACCTACCAACCGGTAGACCTTTGGATTGTGGGAGGAAACCAGAGCACTTGGAGGAAACCCACATAGTCGCAGGAAAGCAAACTCCTTACAGGCAGCAGCGGGAATTGAACCTGAGTTACTGGTGCCGTAAAGTGTTGTGCTAACCACCACACTATCGTGCCACCTCTGGTGGCGTGGGACTTCAGGCTAATTTGATCCTAGCCTCAAGGTGTATCTATATAGAATATTGACATTCACTCTTTGACCATCTGGGTTTCCTTTGTGTGCTCTGACTTTCTCCCACAGTCCCAAAGCAGGGCAGTAGATTAGATGGCCATTGCAATTTCCTCTTTACTCTAAGTAAATGGACAAAAAAAAGCTGTTAAGTATGTTTGAAAGAGACTCGGTTACAAGACTACAATGAATACAGAGGGGGGATTGGGTCTGACGGGATTGCTCTGCTAAGAGCCAGCATAGAACCAATGGACAGAAGGATATCTTTCTGTATCATAAGGTAAAATAAGATGCAAATACCTGGAGAACCAGATTTTACTTCCTAACGATGTTTTGAGGCCCCCATTTCACTTGATTGTTTAATGAGTTCTATATTTGCCCTGGGATCACAGAAAGATCACCCAGGATCCTACCTCTGATCACGATGCACTGAACCTCCACAGACAGCAACGGTTGCAGACTTAGGCTGAATGAAATGATTGGTACCCGCAGGTACCCGCTAACATCTAGTCACAAAGCTGGGCACTAAACTGAGGTAAAGGGGAAGAAAATATGTGTCAGGTAGGTAATAAACTGCAGAATGAAACTGTGATGTTCACTGGCTTAAAGACTGGACTAGTATTTAACAGCTTGGATTACTGATTCAGAGAGCAAGTTCAAATCCCTCCATGGTAACTGGGAAAAATCAAGGAATTAAATCAATCTGGAATAAAAAACAAGCGTCAATAATGGTGGTCATGAAACTAATGGATTGTTGTTAAAAAAAAATTATCTGCTTCATTAACATCCCTCAAAAAAAAAAGACCATCAATTATCCCCTCCAGGTCGGGCCTGTGTGTAATACTAGACTCATCAAAATGGTTTGCTCTTTACTTCTCGAGTTCAGGGACAATTCATAATGAACAATAAATGCTATCATTACCAGAGACAATTACATCTCATGAATTCTTCTCCCCCTCCCCCCAAAAAAAAAGGAAACCGTTATACAAAACAATTCAATTCCAGAAAATTAACCCACTGCCAGTATTCCAGTTCTCCTGTGAAAACAGTGGAGGTATATCAACCAGCTCTTGTTATCGAAATATACCCAGTCTAACTAGTAAACATTTTGGGTGAGGCGGTTATCAATGTCTATGTCTGGACAGCAGATATCTCGACCCAAAACATTGGCTGTCTATTTCCCTCCCTAAACACTGCCTCAACTGTGGAGTTCCCACAGCTTTTTCTAAAAAAAATATTGCTCAGATTCCAGCATCTGCAGTTTCGTTTGTCTCTAAGATGTTGAGTTGAACATACCAGACACCTGGTTGTGTCAGCATTTCGTCCATGTGATCATTTCAGTCCTTGACTAGATCTGCTTTTTCCATGAAGTATTGACCAGAGGAGACTGAAAGCATTTTATCTGAAAGAGGTCACTCAGATCCTCACACCATTTAATGAGCCAAGCCTGCTGAAGAGAACTCCTTGTTCCTTGACATCGACTGTGACCAGGACATTGAATTGCCCCTCCCTAGGCAGTTACGAGAAGAGATGGGAAAAGCTAGGTCCGTTCTCCCTGGGGCAGACAAGGTTAAAAAAAGGACATAATTGAGGACATAAAATTATGATGGGCATAGTATAGCTACAGGAAACCTCTCCTCCTTCCACGGATAGATAAGACTAGAGAACAAAGCTTAGAGTAAAAATGGGAAAGATATTGAGAAGGGATCTGAAGAGGGCTTTCTTCACCCAGATAGTGATAGACGTAGTGTATTTAATATTTCAGCAATATTTGAGTAATGTTGTAAATATATTGTTTGATTAAGCATTCTTTGTTTACATAAATCATTGTGGGTTATATGTAAGAATTACGTGAATGGCATATGTCATTACGCCACCAAGTCATACGCAAGCGCCTCACTGAAGGGAAAGAACAGCCAAGTAGGCAAGCATCCTGCTTCCTGGGTATTTCTTTCAATTAGTTACAAAACACAACATCAATCACCTGGAACATATTGTCTGAAAGAAAATTCTCTCTCACAATTTTCTACAGATATACCATGGAGAGCATTTTAACTGGCTGCATCACCGTCTGGTATTGGGAGTGGGGCACTGCACAGGATTAGATAAAGCTGCAGAGAGTTGTAAACTCAGTCAGCTTCATCACAGGCACTAGCCTCCATAGTATCCAGGATCTTCAAGGAGCGACGCCTCAAAAAGGTGGCATTCATCATTAAAGACCCTCATCACCCAAGTCATGCCCCCTTCTCATTGCTACCATTAGGAAGGAGGTACAGAAGCCTGAAGGCACACACTCAACGATTCAAGAACAGCTTCTTCCCTCTGCCATCCGATTTCTGAATGGACATTCTCTCAAGGAAAATTCCGACCTTGTGCAGTGCCTCCCTCCCAATACCAGACTATGATGCAGCCAGTTAAAATGCTCTCCATAGTACATCTGTAGAAAATTGCAAGAGAAATTGGAAAGGGAGCTGGAAAGAGCATATAATAAGGGTAATGACACAACTGTAATGGGGGACTTCAATATGCAAGGAGATTGGGAAAATCAGGTTGGTGTCCCATCGCAAGAGAGGGAATTTGTCGAATGCTTACGAGATGACTTTTAAGAAGAGCTTGTGTTTGAGCCTTCTCGGGGAAAGGCCATCTTGGATTGGGTGTTGTGTAATAGCCCAGATCTAATTAGGGAGCTTAATGTAAAGGTATCCTTACGAGGCAGTGATCATAATATGGTTGAATTCATACTGCAATTTGAGAGGGAAAAGCAGAACTCACATGTATCCGTACCACAATGGAATAAAGGGAATTACAGAGGCATGAGAGAGGAGCTTGCCCAGGTGAATTGGAGAAGGATACTGGCAGGGATGATGGCAGAGCAGAGATGGCTGAAGTTTCTGGGAATAATCCACATGGCACTGGATAGATATGTCCCACATAAGTAGTTCTTCTCAAATGGCAGGGGTAGGCAACCGTGGCTGACAAAGGAAGGTTAAGGACTGCATAAAAGCCAAGGAAAGGGCATATAAGGTAGCAAAAGCGAGTGGGAAGTTGGATGATTGGGAAGCTTTTAAAATTCAACAAAAGGTAATTTTAAAAGCTAGATGAAGGGAAAAGGGGAAATGCGAGGGCAAACGAACCAATAATATAAAGTAGGATACCAAAAGATTTTTCAGTTATATAAGGAGTAAAAGGGAGGTGAGAGCTGATATTGGACCACTAGAAAATGATGCTGGTGAGGTAGTAATGGGGGACAAAGAAATGGCAGATGAACTTAATGGGTACTTTGCATCTGTCTTCACAGTGGAAGACGCTAGCAGTGTGCCCGAGGTTTGTTAGTGTCAGAGAGCAGGAGTGAGCGCCGTTGCTATTACAAAGTAAAAAGTGCTAGGCATACTCAAGGTCTTAAGGTGGGTAGGTCACCTGGGTCAAACTGATTACATCGCAGAGGCCCGAGAGAGGTTGCTGAAGAGATAATGGATGTATTGGTCATGACTGGAAGTCTGCAAATGTCACTCCGCTCTTTAAAAAGGGAGGAAGGCAAAAGGAAGGAAGTTATATGCCAGTTAGCCTAACCTCAGTGGTTAGGAAAATGTTGGAGTCTATTATGAAGGATGGAGTTTTGAGGTACATGGAGACTAATGATAAAATCAGTCAAAGTCAGCATAGTTTCTGTAAAGGGAAATCTTGCCTGACAAATATGTTAGAGTTCTTTGAAGAAGTAACAAGCTGGGTAGACACAGGAGAGGCAGTGAATGTCATTCACTTGGATTTCAGAAGGCTTTTGATAAGGTGCCGGATATGAGGCTGCTTAACAAGCTAAAATCGTATGGCATTACAGGAAAGATACTGGTATGGATAGCGGAACGCTGACAGGCAGGAGGCAGTGAGTGGGAATAAAAGGGGCCCTTCCTGCTTGGCTACCAGTGACTTAGTGGCATTCCACAGGGGTCAGTATTGCGATTGCTACTTTTCACGTTGTTTGTCAATGATTTAGATAGTGGAATTGATGGCTTTGTGGCAAAGTTTGTGGATGATACAAAGATAGGTGGAGGGGTAGGTAGTACTGAGGAAGCAATGCAACTACAGCAGGACTTAAGACAAATGGGAAGAATGGGCAAAAAAGTGGCAGATGGAATACGGTGTTGGGAAATGTATGATAATGCATTTTGGTAAAAGGAACCATAGTGCAGATTATTATCTAAATGGGGAGAAGGTTCAAGCATCAGAGGTGCAGAGGGACTTGGGAGTCCTTGTGCAAGACTCCCAGAAGGCCAATTTACAGGTTGAATCTGTGGTAAAGAAACCAAATGCAATGTTGATATTTATTTCAAGGGGAATAGAATATAAAAGCAAGGAGATAATGCTGAGCATTAATAAGACACTAGTCAGACCGCACTTGGAGTATTATAAATAGTTTTGGACCCCATCTCTCAGAAAAGATGTGTTGTCATTGGAAAGAGTGCTGAGGAGTTTCACGAGGATAGTTCTGGGAATGAAGGGGGTTACCATATGAGGTGCGTTTGGCAGCTTTGGGCCTGTACTCACTAGAATTTAGAATGTGGGTGGGGGGGAGAATCTCATTGAAACCTACTGAATGCTGAAAGGACTAGATAAGGTGGATGTGGAGAGGGTGTTCCCTATGGTAGGGGTATCCAGAACTAGAGGGCACAGGCTCAAAACTGAGAGCCGACCTTTTAGAACAGAGGTAAGGAGGAATGTTTTTAAGTCAGAGAGTAGCGAATCTGTGGAATGCTCTGCCACAGACTGTGGTGGACGCCGAGTCCGTGGGTCTACTTAAGGCGATAGTTGATTGTTTCCTGATCGGTCTGGGCATCAAAGGATATGGCAAGAAGGCCGGTGATATTAAACCCGATTCTGAGAATTATTAACCAAGTGGTCTAGCATCAACCAAGGTGTCCAGATGAGCACTTGAGAGGGTCAAGGACCAAGTGCTGGGGAATGCGATTAAGACAAATGTATGCCCTGGTCACCTCGGACAGGGTGAGCCAAATAGCCTTTTCCATGCTCTACAATATCCAATCCTCATAGAACTTCATGTGGAAGACTGCTTTGTTATGGCCTTTCTGACCTCAATTCACACCAAGGCGAACTACTGGCCGAGGCCCTCAGAGCCTAAAGTTCCTATAATACAGTAGAGTTAAGTCCACATAACACATTTTCTTAAGACGTAGAAGAGAACAGCACAGGAAAATGTTGTGCCACACTAATTATTACCCAACTGAACTAATCCCTTCTGCCTACATAAAGTCCACATTTCTCCATTCTCTGTATGTCCATCTGCTTATCTCTGAGCCTTTTAAATGCCCCTGGCAGCTTACTCGAGGCATCCACTACACTGAAAAGGGTTTCTATCAAATGACAGGTAGGCTTGGCAGTAGGGGTAGGGATCAGAAGAGGTGGGGGGGGTGAAGGGAGTGTTACAAGAAAGGAGGGCATCAGAGGAGATGGTGCTGGGAACAGGAGCGGGGCATCAGAATGAGTTCTGGGAAAATAGAGGTTCGCGCAGTCTGCTGCTCCTCTTGGCTGGCAAACAGTGCTGCAAGTTCAATGAGTTCTTCTCCTGTAACCAGCCTGGTGTCAAAGCCAGGGAAAACAGTCAATGAGAGTTAAGAATAGAAGCTTTTATTAAAATAAAAACACAAAGCCTCTTTAAAACACTCCCAACGATCAGCCTGCACCCTGGGAGTGCAATGATTGCCTCGAAACTGAAAGCAGACAGATGGAGTTTTGTTTTGAGTATTTCAATATTTTATCCTCCCAGACCCATTTCTGCAAGATAACACTCTCCCTCCCCCCATCCTGGGGGCACCTCCACTAACACACAGCTGTACTTTAACCAGTCTGCTTATACATGCTCACTTTCTGACCACCTCCACAAAGAGCAGCTGTTGGGTGACGTTAAAGCTTTTCATGCACAACATCTGTTACCCATCAGGGGATTTTTGCCACAATGTTCCAGAGGCTCTTACAGGCTGGGATGAAGGCAGAAGTTGTCCCCATTGCCACGCAGACTAGGAAGATCCCATATTTTCTTCCTGATCCATGCTGTATTTGCCAGTCCCAACAGGGGACCTACAGATGCCTTGAGCATGCGGAGGGAATTTGAACTGAACAAACAAAACCTGTTGGAAATAGTCAGCAGGAGAGGCAGCAATCAGGGTATGAGAATCAAATCAGTGATGCTGATAACTGTCTCCAGGAAGCCATTTGGACTTCTATCACTCACTACCTTTGTACCATACATTGCTTCCCCACCTTCTCTCCTACTGAAATTTCATTTGCAGCTCCCTCATTCCCAGTTCCAAGGAAGGGTCTTAGACCCAAAATATTGACCACTTCAGTCTCACGGGCGCTACGTGACCCTGCAGAGTTTTTCCAGCCACGAGTAGTTTTGATGCAAGATACAGGAATAGTTTTCACTTCAGATTGATATTTCATTTGAAGCAACAGCTTGCTGTCCTGACACATCGAACTCTGTTTCTCCCTCCATAGATACTGCCCTGCTGGCCGAGCATTCCCAGCTTCCAGATTTCTGCAGGTGGAACAGGACCCAATATTCCATGATATTGGCTAGTAAGGTCATTGAAGGACTAACGTTAGTTCTGAGCTCCTTTCCCCAAAGACTGGCTTGCCAATGTTAGTTTACATCCAGCCAGAAAGATGGCCATAATTTAAAAAGGTAGACATTGGAAATCTATAATAAAAAAAAAGGAATGCTGGAAATACTCAGGCCAGTCAGAATCTGCAGAGAGTGAAACAGAGTTAATGTCTCATACTGATCATCTTTCATCTGAACCTTGCACAAGAAAGAAATGACATCTCGCCAAGGCAGCAGATGGGAGCTGGTACTTAGAGCAGTGGGAGGTTCAGAAAACTGCAGCTAATGCAAAATTTCAGCATGCACAAAGTACCTTAGTGGTGATAGCTTTGGCTGATTGACCTAAGATCCTTCTCAATACTTACATAGTTTCCCAGCAGTTTTATTCACTCGTTCAAGGAGGATCTGCCTCTCAATGGTTTTGCCTCCAAAGTGCAGAGGGGCATCTAGGACTTGAGCCAAACTCAAGGCTGCACCTAAGAAAGGGTGTGTTGGCTACAGCTCACATGCACACACGCTCACACTGTCACAGTAGGGTGTAAAGATCCTGATTAAATTTCTCCTTCACCCCTTGACACCAAGGGCAGTCGTGGAATTCCAGGCTAGCCTGCCTGGAACTAGGAGCAGGCTTCAAGAGCAACTGGATCTGCTCTATAATCACCAGAGACATTGAAGTCTGTCGAAGCAGAGCTTCCCTACAAAATATTGGTGAACATGTCCATTTTAGTAATCAGTTCTGAAGATGATTGTAGGAGAACATCAAAACTACTTGGGTCCTTCCCTCTTCGGGCCACTTCCTAGACAGGTCCTGTTGAGCAGGAGAGACTGTTCATTTGCCCTTTACAGTATGTTAGACACCTTAGGATGAGTTTGTGCAACAAGTCAATGCCCAAGCATTGTATGCTGCTTTCAAAATCTCAGTTCAATCCTTTAAATTCAATGGAACCCGAATGCAGAAGCAGAACAAGAGACTGTAACTAATGCCTGAAATTATTACAGGAGAAAGTGGATAAAGTTCAATTCATCTTAAGCTTCATTCCAGAACAATCAAATCAGGGGGAAAAATCCACATGAAACAACAGAGCTTCAACCCCTGCTCAAGGACTTGAGCACAATCTTGGTTGTTGCTCCAAAGTTCAAAGTAAAATTGATATCTGAGTACATACATATCATGACATACAACCCTGAGGTTCTTTTTCCTGTGGGCATACTTACCAAATCTATAGTACAGCAAATGTAAACAGGATCAATGAACAGCCAGCTGTGCAACATAAATATGAATAAAAAGCAATAGATAATAGGAGCATGAAATAGAGATAAAAGAGTCCTTAAAGCGAGACCATCGGTTGTGAGAACACCAGAAATGGAATGAGTGTAGTTATCCCCTTTTGTTCAAGAGCCTGATGGTTGAGGGGTGGTAAATGTTCTTGAACCTGGTGGTGCGAGTCCTGAGGCTCTTGTACTTTCTACCTGGTGGCAGCAGTGGGAAAAGAGCATGGCCTGGGTGGTGAGGATCTTTGGTGGTGGAAAGTTGTTAGGAGGGATGTCACATGGAATATCAGATGAGAAATCAGCTAAGGTTTTATTTTCAGTTAAATAACATTCAAGTACAGCAGTGAAGAGTGTGACTGCCATCCTAGCCAACATTCATCATCCAATCAGTAATACAATGCACAAGACCCACTGGTCAAATTAATAAGCTGCTAAAAACGAGCATCAATCCAGCACTCATTCTCAGGACATTCCTGTATTACATGGGCAATGCAGTACTTCCGAAATGTACTCTTCATTGCAATGCAAGGAATGCACAACAACAGCCCACAATCAGATCACCCGTTTCCTCTTGGAGAAGTTAACTGAGGGTTAAATGGCAGTCAAAATGCTAGAGAGGGAGCACGACAAAACTGCATCAGGAGAGTTTTTTTTTTAATGTTGTCCTGAAAGGACAGGATCTAATGGGCACCCAAAACGTGATGCCACCTCTGGCAGTACAATACTCAGCAACGTACTGTGAGCGTCAGCCTAGATTTTAATCTAGCTCCAAAGCGGAACTTCAGCACACAAACATCTGGCTCTGAGGAAACCGAGTCACAGACAACTCTTTTAGGCAAGTGTATCAAAGGAAATAGGGAAAAGAGAGTAAATATAGCTGGAGCGCAGATCAGCCATTAACCAGTTTAATGACAGCACATGTTCAAGGGGCTGAGTGAATCTTGGTCCTTGTCCAATTGTTATTTGCCGGATTTTATGAGTACAATTTTACTGCCAAATTTGTCACAGGATAGCAATGACTGGGCATCAAAAGGATTTGGGAAAGGCTTTGCAATGTCCTGAGCATATAACACATGGCTGTATAAATAAATATTTCTCCTTTAGATGGAATGAATTCAGACTAAACTCTGCCACAAGCTGCCAGCCATATTCTGAGAGAGGCTGCGCTTAGAACTGTGGTGCTGGCACAGCAGAAACCTGGAGCCTCCAAAGGGTGAGAAAAAATGAGGATGAAAATGCATTAATCAAGGCTTACCTTCGTCTCTGAGAGCTGGCGCTTCAGAAGCTGCAGTGCCTGTTTATGTCCAATCTCACTGTCCTGCAAAGCTTCAAACTGATCTTTCAACTCTCTCTGTAATTTAAAAACAAAGGAAACAAGTCTCACTGATATGCAGAGATTACAGGAGAAATTTGAATTGGTTGGGGGGGGGGGGGTTCTGATCCTGCAAATCAAAACAAATTATTGAAGATTCACAAGGTCATTCTCCTCCACTACAAAAATTCCATTAGTAAAACCTAGACAAACATTGAAAGCTGAAGAATTAATTGTACTGCATAGTTTAATGTTTGTTCCTGAAGGCCAAAGAGACATCCTTTTAAACACAATATTCTTGAATTTAGTAGGTGAATGGAGACGTATGTGTAAACACAAACACAATACTTCCAATTTAAGATGGCGCTGGTGATGCCCAGCAGCTACTAATCGGCGTCAAAAAAAAACACAAATCAAACTACTAAATACCTTACTAATAACACTCTATTAATAATGATCAACACTAATGATGGAAAGGTGAGCGGCGGTGGAAGCGGAGGTGAGAAACGGTCAGGAAAACTGAAGCGAGGGTGGCGGAAGTGGAGGGAAGGCATGGTCCAGGCAAGTGGAAGCGGAGGCACAGTTGAAGCAGAGTCGTGGCGTTCCCGAGAGCGAGGATAGTCCCGACGTCTGATGGATTTAAGCATCAAGCCGAAACAGAAAGGTCAGGTACTGGCTGAATCATGGCGGCAGAGTTCAGGGACGAATCATGGTGACAGAGTTCAGGGCCCAGGCGATCTGAGCAAGGAGCCTGATATTTGGACAATTTAAGTGCCGGGGCCAGATTGAAAAGGTCAGGGCATCAGGACCAGAGGAAAGTCTAGGGCTGGCCCTGCTCACTGCTCTGCAACATTTACTCAGCTCCAAATTGAACTAAGGCTGTGGCCTACTCTGGTGGCAGTGATGCCTGGCTTCGTGTCCGTGATCTCACGATGTTTACTCGGCTTTGTGCTGAACTGGGATTGTGGCATACCCTGGTGGCAGTGATGCCTGGCTTTCATAAAACTTCAGTTCTGAAGCTATTTGCTTACTTTTATTGATTGCACAATTTGTTTTTTTTTTCCTCTCTGTGCATTGGGAGCTTGACAATTTTGTTTTAATGTGTTCTTCTGAGGTTTCTTTGTTTTGTGGCTGCCTGTAACAAGACTAATCTCAAGGTTGTATCATTTATATAAATACTTTGAACTTTGAGTATTAAAAATCAATAATTTTGTATTCCCTGTAACATAGGAGGCAATTTCGAGCCTTCAGGCCTATTCCAGCTCACACAGCAATCCCATTCCCTCAACTAATATCCTCAGCAAACTACTCTCCCTACATCCCCATCAATTCTTGCACCCTCCCCCCTGTCACCTTCCACAGCTTAGCTGGCACAAAAGCTAGCCCTCTGTGAAAACAGAATTTAATATCATCTTTCCAGAATGGATCCAATTCTACAGCAAGGACAGTTTACAGCAGCCAAAAATCTACAAGTCTTTGAGATGTGGAACCATATAGTCACAGGGAGAACATGCAAACTCCGTACAGACAGCACCAGAGGTCAGGATTGAACTGTAGCCACTGATGTTATGAGACAGCAGCATGCTACTAGCTATGTTTCTGTGTTACTCACCAATTAACGAAATTAAAATCAGAAGTTATTTATTACATTAGGGAATTTAGAAGAGATATTAACTGACCAATACTGTCAGGTGATACAGGAGGTGGCAGGAAAACA
Organism: Mobula hypostoma; assembly: GCF_963921235.1. NCBI lineage: Eukaryota > Metazoa > Chordata > Chondrichthyes > Myliobatiformes > Myliobatidae > Mobula > Mobula hypostoma. The sequence goes on along the minus strand of NC_086121.1, from coordinate 30,103,962 downwards.
GCAGGATTTCAAGCAGGACAATTGTTTGGAAGCATAGTGAAAGGAGATTCCCTCTCACAAAGCACTAGATCGCCAAAGACAGAGAGGTGGCTGAAAAGGGTGAAAACAGTTCAGCACGCAGGAGCTGAGAGAAAAAAGAAAAGCAGTTTCACCGTCTTTTATATAAATCAACTGTTCTGTTCCAAAACAAGTACCAACTAAGCCCTGAATAAGTATGTTCTTCAGTTCTGAAGAAGGGCCTTGGCTTGAAACATCGACTGTCCATTTCCATAGATGCTGCTTGACCTGCTGAGTTCCTCCAGCATTTATGCGCTGCTTTTGACCAACTAAAGTTTATTTTCTAACAAATTTATTTACTAGATGCAAGCACCACGAATAAGTATTTATTGCCCATTCCTAAATAACAAGGATCACAGAGGTCCAGCAGTTTAACTGGTTAATATGAAACAGCACTGACCACAGGGAGCAGATCACCACGTCCTGACACAAAAAAACCAAGCTGCTTGACTAAGAACACAGAAGGTGTGTACTTAAATTACAGAGCTTATGAGCAAACAAGTCTTCACAAATCACTTACCCTCATTTTGTATCAGGTTGGGGAAAGAATTAGCGAATGATTAGTATGAAAGATTAATTTAGATTTAGGCCATAAGCTTAGTACAACCAATGAGCTGGAACTACTAAAATACAAGGAGTGGTGGCAGCCAATTCATACACAACGCAAACGGCAAATTGCTAATAACTAGATAACGTGTTTTGGAGATCATAATTTCAATGTGTTTCTTGTTTTTTTAGGAAAGGTGGTGCACAGAGTGCAACACACACAAAACGGTGAAGGAACTCAGCAGGTCAGGCAGTGTTTATGGAGGGACCTGAAAAGTTGATGGTTTAGGCCAATGCCCTTCATCAGGATTGCCGAGTCCCTCGAGCATGTTGTATGCGCTTCTCAAGATTTCCTGCATCTGCAGAATCTCTTCTGCCTGTGTACATCTTGTTCCATTCCTAATAAAACAAAATGGAATGAAGTGCCAATTATATTCAAATTGACGTCTTGACGACAACTATCTGCACGAGGGCACGATTCTGCCTGTTGATCATGTGATGAACCCTGTGAAGGGGAACTCCAGCTCTGACCCGTATGGGAGGGGGAATCTCATGCCCCACCCACCAATCCCTTGTTGATATCGCAGTTGCTTTGAAAGGAGTTAACAGCCTCAATAGCTGTGAGGAACCACCTGTTGCACAACTGTCAGTGCCAGTAAAATCGCACCTCAATCTGCTCAGGAGTTGGAAAGGATAGGACAGTGCCAGAGTCCAATAGCTCCAGAAAGGGATACAAATATGATAGTACATATTTGTAATGTACTTTTCCACCAGTTACATAATTCACAACCACCGACACTGAGTTGGAGTTCACTTTAAGGGAACTCCAACTCAGTCAATGTCTGACTTGTTGACATAATTATTTTTTTAAGCGCGCTTTGTGTTCAGTGTTTGGACTCCAATTAATGAGTTGCAGTTTTTCTTAAACATAAAATATCTCCTGTCATTTTATTTGCAAATACCTACAGTGCCAGAATTGGTGCAAATGCTAACCAGATATTCCAGCACTGCTTTCGATGGGATTTTGCCCAGAATTCCTGTTGAGCATCTAAAAAACTGAGTGGGACAGTGGTGCTGCTGCAGGGACCTGGGTTCAATCTTGATCTCCCTGCTGCCTATGTGGAGTTTACATGCTCTACTTGTGACTCTGAATTCCTCCAGGTGTCCCAGCTTTCTCCCACATCCAAAGGAAGTGTGGTTAGTTTATTATTGGTCACCTGGTGTGTAGGCAAATTGTAGAAACTGGGAGGGGGAAAAAAAAAGGATTTATGGGAAAGTGAAGAGAATAAATTAGGCTGAGTATAACTGGGGGCTTAGTGGTCTGAAGGATATCTGTTGGCACTTTATGATCCTATCATTTTCCTGGTCCAGATGATGGAACTGTGTAGAATGCTCCAAGTGGGGTTTCCCCAGATTGTTTTGTGGCATCAGGACATCCCATCTATGGCACAGAAAGGAATTTCAATATCACAGAGTAACAAATTACTAGGTGGAAACTAGGAATGCTCATCCCATCCGTAGCACAAAAAGGAATTCCAATGTCACAGAGAAATGAAATATTAGGCTTCCTTTTCCTTCCTAATGACCTTCTTAGTTTCCTTCTGCAAGTCTTTAAAAAGCTTCCCATTCCCTATCTTCTCACTAGCTTTGGTTACTTTGTATGCCCTCTCTTTCGCTTTTACTTTGGCTCTGACTTCACTTGTCAGCCACGATAGTGTGATACGAGATACGAGAGGATGTTTTGTTCCACTGTGGAGTGGTGTGGTGGGAGTAGAGGAGACAAATGCCGTTGCTGAGGGTTGGAGTGCCTGGATAGAGAGGGTGGGAAGAGGAGCACTGAAAACCTCTTCAGCACAGAAACAGGCCCTTCAGCCCATACCGTTCATGCCAACCATTCTGTCTTGGGTTTTGCATGTTAACAACACACAGCTTCTATCCCACTGTTATCAGGCTCGTGAATTGAGCTCTTTAGGACAAGATGGATTCTCGTCTTCACAATGTACCTTATTCTGACTTTACACTTTATTATGTACCTGCACTGCATTTTTTCAGTAGCTTGATTTTTATTCTGCATGGTTATTGTTTTACCTTGCTCTGCTTCAGTCAGCTGTGTAATGATTTGACCTGCATGAACAGTATTCATGACAAGCTTTTCACTGTATTTGGTATGTGTAACAATAATAAACCAATAGCAAAATACTGCCTCTCAAAGGCACAGACTGCCCTCTGACGGTCACAGCTCGTCAACCAACCAGCAAGCCTCCAGGGGAGGGGTTCCCGATCTTATTTTTAATGCCATGAACCCCTACCATTAACTAAGATGTCTGTGGACCCCAGGCTGGGAAGCACTCTAGCAACAGCCTTGAAGGTGGTGGTTGGCAGGGAGCTCACCAGTCGAGGCTGCAGTCTGCTCCTGGTCCCTGTGTCATAATAAGAACTCAACAGATTGCAGAAACAACTGGTGACCTCTCCCCTCCATCCCAGCCAGCACCTTGCAGAGCCCGCGACAGCTCACCAGCCGGAGTGTGTCATACACGAGCAGCTCTATAGACAGTACGAGTCATCACCAGAGGGCCACATGCTTAGCATTTTGGAAGGGCAAATTTAAAATGGGGTCGGCTTTTGTGACTCAGCAAGGAATTGAATTCATGTTGGACAAAACAGAGGTAGTTATTGCGCCAGCTGAAATCCCACTTCGACCACACCCCTCCTCACTTTAAAAGCTAGTGGGGCTCAAGGCCTTTGTCAAGACCCAAATCCAAAGTTCTAGGCTGAACTCTAGTGCTGAGAGTCCCACATCGATCTGTGCTGAGGAAGAGCAGGGAGTAATTCTCCTAGATGATGTCATTAAATCGGCCTTTCCAAAAGGGAGAAAACAAACAATAGATTGCCCCGATATTATGGAAGAATCAACAAACACTCAGCAATTACGGAAAGAGGAACAGTCAGATTGCTAAATCCAGTATTCTCTGTTTTTGGTTAATGTTTTCAGCATCTAGTTTTTCATTTTCTATTATCACCTCAGGGTCTGTGGGAGCCTGCTCCACGTCAATGGCTGCCTGCTCTACGACAACATTACGAGGAGTGATTGATAAGTTCGTGGCCTAAAGTAGAAGGAGTCAATTTTAGAAAACCTAGCACATTTCTTTTTCAACATAGTTCCCTCCTATATGTACACACTTAGTCCAGTGCTCGTGGAGCATACGGATCCCTTCTTTATAGAAGTGGTCCACAGCAGGGGTGATTGATAAGTTTGTGGCCTAAGGTAGAAGGCGACGAGTTAGACAGCTCTCATTACATGCACGTGCAGTTCAACTCTTTGAGTGAAACTGCAAAAAGTTTGAAGTTTATAACTCATCTCCTTCTACCTAAGCCATGAACTTATCAATCACCCCTGCTGTGAACTGCATTCTGGAGGTCCAAGACGCCGACTTCTACAAAGAAGGGATCCGTATGCTCCACGACCGCTGGACTAAGTGTGTAAATGTAGGAAAAATAAATGTGCTAGGTTTTCTAATATTGACTCCATCTACCTTAAGCCACAAACTTATCAATCGTGCCTCGTATTACACTTGAGATTATGCAAAAGGATCCATATAAAACTTAAGCTCTGATCTTTTCTTAATACATCAACAACTGTTTGACCCTTGAGAATAGGAAGGGATTCCAAAAGGATTAGACCATGCAGCAGGTTACCAGCTGCCAAGAGACCTTCAAAACTTCAAGTAAAAGCCATACTCCCATGACAGGGCTGAAGCATTCCACCCAGGATGTTGGGAACAGAACAGCCATGCATTCTCATGCTAGAGGCAACTGTTAAACCCTTTGTATATACATGCACAAAAGAATCAACTCTACAATTCTTTAGCTAGCACCTCCAAAGTTGAAATAGTAAATTTTTTTAAAAATGCTTTAAAAGCACAGGAAATACAAAATTAAGAACAGAAAATGCCAGGGATAACCAGCAGATCTGGTAGTATCTGTGGAGAGAGAAAACACACTCGCTTTACAGGTTAATCCTTCTTCAATGCAAATACCAAAGGAACAGGATTTCTTTCACTTCCTCAGAAACTCAATAAATTCCATTCACTGGTTACGAACTCCACCCCACTCCGTGAGCCTGATGAGATGTATTACTGGCTGCCATGATAGGCAAAGGAGGAGACTGCTGGAGCCCCCAAAATGGTTGTTTTATTTTAAAATCACTGGCTACAGATAAGGTGCCAAATGACTCACGAACGAGGTACCTTTATTACAGCATGGCATTTATAGGCCTCAGAGTCATATCTAATATCAGAGACTTACTGGAAAACTTCTGAAGTGGAAAAGTTCAAGTTCAGAAGTATGAAGTAAATTTAAACTACAGGCATGTCAGCATATACTGCCCTGAGATTCATTTCCTTGCAGGCGTTCACAGTAGAAAAAAGAAAGAGAATCAGTGAAAAACTACACACAAACAAGACTGAGAAACAACAAAAGTTGAAAAGGCAAACTGCGCAAATACAAAAACAAATAATAATAATAAATAAACAATAAATATTGAGAACACAAGTTGTAGGGTCCCTGAAAGTGAGTTCATAAATTGTAGAGTCAGTTCACATGTTGAGGTGAGTGAAGTTATCCACGCTGGTTCAGGAGACTGATGGTTGAAGTGTATTAACTGTTCCTGAACCAGGTCATATGGGACCTATACCTCCTCCCCACGGCAATAGCGAGAAGACAGCATGGTCTAGGTAGTGAGGGTTGTTGATGATGGGTGCTGCTTTCTGGTGTAGTGATTCTTGTAGAGATGCGCAGTGACAGGGAAGGATTTTCCTGTGACTGACTGGGATGTATCCACCATCCAGAGTTAACCGGCGTTTGGGGGAAAAAAAAGCAAGCACTAATGAAAGGATAGTCAACATGGTTTTGGTGGGTACATTTCCTTTCTGACCAATTTGTGCAATTTTTTTGAAGTAACAAAACATATTGACGATGTCAGTATGGTTAATGCAGTCTATGTGCATTTAGGCATTAAAAATGCCCCACTTCGGAGACTGGTCCAAAGAGGTCAATGTACTTCATGTTGATGAACTAGATCTAAAACTGACTTGTAGTGGAGGCAGAGGGTGAAGATTGCTTTTGTGATTGAAAGCTCAAAGCCAGTAGGGTACCATAGGGATCAGTGCTGGGACCCTGAATTTCTGTTTCTACATTTATTTTTATTTCTACATTAAGCTGAAGGTGAATGTGTGAAGCATGACCAACTTTCCAGAAAACACAAACTTGGCCATGCTGTTGTACAGCTCAGCATTCAATACCATCAGTCCCTCAAAGCTTCAAAATCTTGGCCTCAATACCTCCTCGTGCAATTAGATCCTCGATTTCATCACTTACAGACCCCCCCAGTCAGTCTGGATTGGTAACAACATCTCCTCAACAATCTCCATCACTGCAGGTCCACCACAAGACTGTATGCTTAGCCCCCAACTTTATTCACTTTATAGTTATGTCTGTGACTTCATGAGGAGGAAATCAGAGGTCCATGAGCCAGTCCTCATCAAGGGAAATGAGGGGTGGAGAGGGTCAGCAACTTTAAATTCCTCAGTGTTATGATCTTAGAGAATCAGGCCAGGGTCCAGCACGTAAATGCCATTTCAAAGAAAGCACGGCAGTATCTCTGCTGCCGTAGAAGTTTCTGAAAATTCAGCATGACATTTAAAAATTTGACAAACTTCTACAGATGTGTGGTGGAGAGTATATTGACTAGTTGCATCACAGCATAATATGCTCCTGAATAGAAAATCCAATAATAGTAATGGGTATGGCCCAGTCCATCATGGGTAAAGCCCTCCCCACCATTGAACACACCTACACAGAACATTATTACAGGAAAGCAGCATCCATCATCAAGGACCCCCACCACCCAGAACATGCTCTCGTCTCACTGCTGCCATCAGGAAGGTGGTACAGGAGCCTCAGGGCCCACACCACCAGGTTCAGGAACAGTCATTTATTCTTCAACCATCAGGCTCTTAAACCAGAGGGGATAACATCACTCTCCCCATCACTGAACTGTTCCCAAAACCTATGGACTCACATTTAAGGACTCTTCATCACACGTACTCAATACTTATTGCTTTTTTATTATTATTTTCCTTCTTTTGCATTGGCAATTTGTTGTCTTTTGTACATGGCTTGTTTGTCCGTTTTCTTGGGTATGCCTTTCATGAATTCTATTGTGTCTCTTGCATTTACTGTGTATGCCTACAAAAAAATTAATCTCACTATTGTATATGGTGACATACATGTACTTTAATAACAAATTCACATTGAACTTTGATGGCAAAGAGGATAATTGTATGCTGCTGGATGACATCGATCAGTTGCTAAAGGGGGCAGAGCAATGACTAGTAGAATTTAATCCTGCCAAGGGGCAGGTCATACAATTTGAGAGTACCAATAAGGATAGAATATAGAAAGAAAATGGTAGAGCCTTAAGGACTTTTAGGGACCAGAGGAAGTTTAGTGCAGAAGTCCAAGGATCCCTGAAGGTGGCAGCATAGATGGACAAGATGATGAAGAGGTAATCACTTATCTACGTGCCCAGATGTCAGATGTATCAAAAACTACAGACCATTACTTTAGGTTAAAATGTAAGATTTTGAAGGTGCACGGGGAAGAGCTATTTTTCACTAAGAGCACCACAGAAATCAGGATCATACTGCCCGAGTGGGTGTGGAGGCAAGTACTCTCCCAACTTCTAAGTCTCCAAACAATACTTGAATCACCAATGCATAAAAGGGTACAGACTACATGATGGTAAATGGGATTAAATGACTACTTCTACAGCTGGCATCAACCCGATAGGGTGAATGACTCATTTCCATACTGTATTAAGCTATGACATTGATGTCTGAATACAAACCGGATCGTTATCAACTCTGGTGCCTTAATTAACAGAGTTTGGGGACTTGAATTCATGCCATTCAAAGACCAGCTAAATCCAATTTTATAAGTACAGGGCTCGGCTAGATCCCTCATCCCTTACATTACTACTTTGAGAGACACACACACACATCTCTTAACCACATAGTTGCAGCTTAAGTAACATCTCAGTTTTAAATTTTTTCACCTTTGCTTTCAAATCTTTTCTCTGGGGTTTCTCTGCTCCTTATCCCAGTCATTATACTCTGATGCTTGGTTTTTGGTTCATTGTTGTCTTTGAATTTAAGGCACTCCAGTACCAGTGGTCACATATACTGCTACAACATCTCCAAGCTCTGGAAATCCTTCCCCAAACTTCTACCTTTCCTTCGTTAAGATTCTCTCTAATACCAATCCTTTTAACCAACATTTTGTCATCTTCTGTAATATCTCACTTAGAAATAGTCAGCCTTGTGTTTCAGGCATTACCAATTTTCGTTCCAAAATCTTTTTTTGATAAAGTTGACTCTAAAATTTCTTCATTTATTTGGCAGAATAAGAATCCGAGACTGGGTAAAATACATTTACAGAAAGCTAAGAGAGATGGAGGTTTAGCATTACCTAACTTTAGATTCTATTATTGGGCTATTAATATTCGACATATGAAATTTTGGTTACTTGACCAGGACATACTATCTATTCCTAAATGGGTAGCATTGGAATTACAATCGGTTCAGGGTTATACACTTGGTTCTATTTTAGGCTCCTCTCTCCCTTTTGATTCGAAACGTCTTAAGCAGGTCTCTAACCCGATAGTTAAATATGCTTTGCGCATTTGGTTTCAATTCAGAAAATTTTTTGATCTTAATCAATTCGGGTTAGCGATTCCTATTTTAGGTAACATATTTTTTTCTCCCTCTTTTACGGATCGCGCTTTTCAAACTTGGAAGACTAAGGGTATTTTACGGTTTTTGGATTTATTTTTAGATGGTTCCCTTATGTCTTTTGAACAATTATCTAATAAATATAACTTATCAAGAATACATTTTTTTAGATATTTACAAGTTAGAAATTTCCTAAGTACTATACTTTCTTCCTTTCCAATGCTTCCTCCTACATATATTTTAGATTCGATAATTAACCTTAATCCATGTCAGAAAGGTGCATCGGCTATGATTTATAATATTATTATGAAACTTAGGAAAGCTCCATTTGATAAGATTAGGGTAGATTGGGAACAGGAATTGGGGCTTACCATTTCTGTGGCTGATTGGGGGCAGATTTTACAATTAGTTAATACTTCCTCTATTTGTGCTAAACATTCCCTAATTCAATTTAAAGTGGTTCATAGAGCACATATGTCCAAAGATAAGTTAGCGCGTTTTTACTCGTATATTAATCCTTTCTGTGATAGATGTTCGGGGCAGATAGCCTCTTTAACTCATATGTTTTGGTCTTGCCCTGCTTTGGAAACTTTTTGGAGAGATATTTTCAATATTATTTCTAAGGTATTAAATATAGATATCTCTCCTCACCCTATTACTGCTATCTTTGGACTACCTAAAATTTCTAGTAATCTCTCCCCTTCAGCCCGTAGAATGATTGCATTTCTTACTTTAATGGCGAAAAGATGTATTTTACAATATTGGAAAGAGCTTAATGCTCCAAATACCTTTTTTTGGTTTTCTCAGACGATTTTATGTTTGAATTTGGAGAAAATTAGAAGTAACCTTTATGATTCTTCATTTAAATTTGAACAGATTTGGGGACCTTTTATTCGATATTTTCATTTAATGTAATATTTACCCTTCTTGTTTTTTTTTTCACTGTTTTTAATGGAGGTCGGGATTGAGGACGTGATTTTAAGTTTAACTCTGTTTGGTTTCAAGTTAGCCCATTGCTTTGCTTTGCTTTTAGTTAGCTGCACGGTGGGTTTTTTTTTGGGGGTTTTTTTTTCTTTTTTTTTCCATTGATATATATAAAATTTAGTATACTATTATGTTATCTTGGTTTCTTATGTTTAAATTACATTGTTTGTAGTAATTTCTTTTTGGTATTGATATCTTTTGGAATTTTATTATACTTTAACATTGTATTAATGTTTATATGGCTTACCTTTTTTGTATACTTACTCAATAAAAAGATTTAAAAAGAAAGAAATAGTCAGCCTTTTCTTTTGTTTGATGTCACTTATGATTTGATTCTTTACTCCATGTTGAAGATGCTCTACAAATGGAGGTTGTTATTATAAAGAAAGAACAAAAACATTATAAAACAGTGAGACAGACTCCTTTGCAACAGAAACCAGAGATCCAGTCAAATTGCAAAATTGTCACAAAAGGCATGCAGCTTATTACAAACAGCACAAGTCCTGTTTAATGGGGGGGAGGAGGAGGGGGGGAGAGAGAGGGGAGAGGGGGGAGAGGGGAGGAGGAGGAGGGGAGAGAGGAGGAGGAGGGGAGAGAGGAGGTATCAAGAGAAATAAAGCAGTAGAGCAAAACAAAGTGCAAGAGAGCAAGAGTGAATACAGGAAAGGGGACACAAAAAGGGAAATAGCAAGAGAGTTTAAAGAGAACACCAGAGAACGTGAGCGAGAGTGCGAGCATGAGAGAAGCACCTAAAAAAATAAAGTTACTGACCAATTCTTGGAACCTGCAACAACCCCTGCTTTATGTGCTTTTAAAACAGTGGTCACAGCTGAACGCTCACTCAGCTCATTGCTTAAACACTACACCTCCACAAACACACAATGAGAGAATTATTCCAGAGCAACAAACACCTGCTTATGGTGTGCAAGCTCGGTCTGAGGAGGAAATTCACTCACTCGGTTATTTTCCGCAGGTTATGAGTGAGGCACGATCGGAATTTCTCCTGCTTTTTCTTTGGTTAAAAAAAACCCTTTCATCTGAAACCCCCCCCCCTTTGATTTTCAAATAGTTCTGTAGAACATCACTTCGGAGTTGCACAGCACAGAAACCGAACTTCCAGCCCGTTGCATCCATGCTGATTCCTTTGCCCATTTACACTGAGCTCACCTGTCCGCATTATGTCTGCTCCTTCTGTGCCTTGACAAATTAAGTGCCCAGACAAATGTCTCTTAATTGTAGTAATCGGATTCAATCACCTCCTCTGGTAGTGAGTTCCAGAGGAAAACTACTGACCATAAAAATATTTCTCAAAGCCCTTTCAAGACTCCTTCCTCACAATGTAAACCGATGCCCTCTTATTTGTGATATCCCTACAAAAGGAGAAAATATTCCGACTGTTTAGCCCATCTTTGCCTCTGATAATTGTATGCACCCCTATCAAGCCACTCCTCAGCTTCCAACACCTGAGAGAAAACAATTCCAACCTATTCAGTCTTCCCCCAGGACTGGAGTCATCCAATTCCAGGCATCATGCTGATGACTCTTCTCTGTATTGCATTCAGCTCACTCACATTCTCCCTGTACAATGGAAAGTGAAAATTTACGCAGTACTCCAATTGCGATCGAACTAGTGTTTTGCAAGAATACTTGATCTCAGGCAATACTGTTCCCAACTTGAGCACTAGAAAAGAACAGGCTGTTTGCTCCCTAGTCTGACCCTCAGCCGACATTTATAAATGGGCATATTCTCTCAGCGGACACAGCGTTACAACCAGGATTACAAACCAGAGTTTATTTTTCTACCTTCCAGCCTAGAAGTGCCAGAGCCAATTTTAGTACAGCACTACCATCCAGCTGGGACTAATTAAACCAGCTAATTGAGGCTGGGGCCTCTATTACTGTTCCACCTGGATCAGCTATTTTTCTCCCTTCCAAGGCCCAAGTGCACCCCATTTACTTCCCTCCTCATACTGTGGTAAAGTTGAGGCTTTTTCTCATCCTATTCCCAGGATGCAGGCATTAAGGCAAGGACAGCAATTATTGCCTCTGAGTAGTCAGAGGTCCCCCTTCTTCAACTCCTGCAAACTATCCAACTGAAGCTTTTCTCCCACCACACGGCCATCAAGAATCAACTTTGTTCACCCTATACTGTACATTTACATGTATTAGGAATTCATCAGGGCAAACAGTATTCAACAATTATAAAGAATTATATACAGGTTAAAATACTGATATGGAATAAAATGTGCATTAATACCAGCGTATTAACAATGCAAACATCATTTTAAAAATGGCTTAAATGTTTATAGTGCAATGCAGTGATGGGAGTAATTGATAGGGGGGGGGTGGGGGGTGAATGGAATAGTTGATCAGATTAACTGCCCGGAGGAATAAATTTCTATAATGACATTAAGTTTTTGTTTAAATAGCCCTATAGCACTTTTCAGAAGGGAACTTTTGGAAAAGGCAGTTTTCAGGGTAGATAGTGTCTGCAATGATTTTTCCTGCTCTCTTCTTTGTCCTGCAGTGATGGTAGACTGCAGCCAATGACCTTTTCTGCTGATCTGACAGTTCAGTGGGATCTTTGTATGCTGTGAAAGGTGCTGCACCAAACCAGACAGTAACAGCTGCTGCGAAGATGCTTTCGATAATGACAATGCAGGATGATCCGCGAATTGGAAAAAGACTAAGTCATAACAGCGACAAGTTTGGAGGGGGACCTACTAGAGATGGAATTGGTTGCTTGCATACTTCTAGGCAGATCAGTTACGAAATTTGCAGGCACTATTGAAGAAGCCTCAGCAAATTAGTGCAACACAGTTGAGATAAAAGTTAGGCATAGCTAACAATTGACAAGTAACATTGGGGCCAGAACTGTACCAGGAAATGACCATCTCCAACAGGAAACAGACTAACCATCTCCTCGTTACATTTTCGGAGGGAAAGTGAGAAGGAGACTACATAAATGAGATGGCACATTCTAACAAGGATTTGAGAGTACAGGCACGAAATTATGCAGATGCTTCAAATCTTAAACAACACACAAAAATGCTCGAGGAGCTCAATAAATCAGGCAGCATCTATGGAGGAGAACTGATAATCAAGCTTTTCGGGATATAATAAAGTCTCGGCTCAAAATGTTGAATGTTTATTCCCTTCCATAGATAATAACTTGCTAATTCATTGTGGGTTATATGCAAGAAGTATGTGAATGGCATACACATATGGCACCACATCATACATGAGCACTCCTCTAAACAAAAACTAAATAAACAACATCCTGGCTCCTGCATTTTTCTTTCAATTAGTTTTTGGAGTTTAAAAACATAACAGTGATGATGGGGAAGTTTTAAAATGAACCCAAGATGACTACCTACCTGATGAAGCAGAACATTTTTTCCCTAGGAAAGGGAGAGAGACATTCAGGTTAAAAAAAAAAGCTGAAAACAGACAAAATGAATAAGCAATGTGTACAGCCATGGGTTCACAAACACTGAGTACCAGGTGATGATAATTATAATAAAAATCAGAAATGGCTGGCTACATTAGAGAGATAGGTGTATTGGATGGCACAATAGATAACTGGGTGAACTGAGCAGTATTTTAACACAAATGAGATAGCTGATGAAAAATGAGTGCCAGCATTGCTGAGTGCAATAGGTGGAAAACCATATAGTTTGCTTGGAAGTTTAAGTGCTCCAACCAAACCAGCCAAAATGAGTTTGCTGATATTATAAATATGATACAGGAACACTTAGAACTAAAGTCATTGTTAATTGCAGAACATTTTATGTTTCATAAGCAGAATCAAAAGGAAGGGGAGTCCATTTCAGCTTACTGAAGAAATTGTCTATCATCAGTTCAGTGATGGGCTTAATGATGCATTGACAGATTGTTTAGTTTGTGGAATCTCACAAGAAAGCATTCAAAATTGGCTCCTAACTCACATTTAAAAGAGCAGTTCAAATTGCTGTATCAATGGAAACAACAGCCAGAGATGCAAATGAGTTGCAGTCAGGAATAAAAGCGAGCATGAAAAAAAATTTGCAGAGTCTAAACAGAAACCTGCCCAACCAAAAAAATTGTGTTACCATTGTGGTAGGGGCTCACATACACCAGATCGATGTAGTTTTAAAGGTGAAGCTTGCAGAAAATGAAACAATGTAGGACACATACAATACAAAGAGCATGGCGGCAGACAAAAATAAATTGACTGCACAGGGTAGAGGACAAGATGAAAAGTTAAGTTGCAGTTTCAAAATGAGCACTACTCTGGATGCTGTTGATGAAACACCTATCACGATGAGAGCGACACAGTACTTGAGATTTACAATGTGAAAATTAACAACAGACAAGTAATACCTTACACCAGAAGTGAATGCCAAATTAACTAAAAATGGAATTGGACACCGGCTCAGCTGTTTCCACCATTCCACAAAATAAGTTTGAATAGCATTTCAAATATATTGAAGTCTGCAGATATCCAACTAAGAACTTATACTGAAGAAATGATAACTCCTGTGGGAATGACATTTGTAACAATGAAATACAACAACCGACAAGCCACATTGGGCTTGTAGGTAGTAAAAAAAAACAGGACAGCCAGCTTTGTGGCCCTGTGATTGGCTGACAGAACTAAAACCTGTTTGGAAATCCATCCATCATTTGCATGCCACATCCCCTACAATGAGGCCTACTAAAAGTAAATTACGAAAGGTACTGGATGACACCACAGCAGTGTTCAAGGATAGCTTTGGAAAACTCAAATATATCAAGGGTAAAATAGTGTTAGATGAAAAATACCACACCCAAGTTTTACAAAGCCTGTCTGGCTCCTTATACCACCTGTGATAAAATAACCAGTGAGTTAGGTTGCATGGAGGCTGAAGGAATTCTTTCCAAGGTTTAGTGGAGCCTATGGGCAATGCCAATGGTCCCAGTAGCCAAGAAAGATGGGTCTGTCAGGATCTGTGGTGATTTTAAAGTCACCATTAACCCGGTATTGAAAGCAAATCAATACACTCTGCCCAGGATAGAGGACATCTTTCCAAGCATTTCAGCAAACAGGACTTAGCTGAGGCCTACCCAGAGATGGAAGTGGAAGAAGAGTCCAAAGTATTTCTCAGCATAAACACTCAAAAGGGTTTATTGCTATAATAGGTTTATTTTTGGAGTATTATCTGCACCTACACTCCATGTGCTGCAAGGCTACCCAGGCACTTAATGTTTGTTGGATGACAATATTGTTACCAGTGAGGATGACAAGGAAAATCTTCAAAATCTCAAGAAAGTGTTGAGTTGAGTATGGCTTGGGGTGTAAATCGTTTCAACCAGTATTTGTATGGGAGAGAGAGAGTACCCTCATTACTGATCATCAACAGAATCCTCCATCCCACAGAAAGGTGTTCCACTAACAGTAGCAGCACCAATACAGAGATGGGCTCTGTTTCTTGGAGGACACAATTACAAGATCAAATTCAAGTAGGCAACTAATCATCGTCCATTTACCCTTGGAAAAGGGAATACCTGAAAAAAATCATAAAAAAGGACACTCCCTTGATGTATTCTCCTTAATGCAAATTGAAAGTCTGCCTATTACAGCAGAGAAGATCGTAAGGGAAACCAGAAAGGACCCCAACATTGTCTCAGATCTACATGGCCGCCGGAAGTGGGTGGAATGTGCAGCAAAAATTCCACTTCCCCATTTTTACCAGTGCCAGGATGAACTTGACCTTGCCTGAAGTGGGGATTGAGAGTTATTGTAACATCCAAGCTGAGAGCAAAAGTTTTGGAGGAGCTACATGCCAGTCACCTCGATGTGGTCAAAATGAAAGCGTCGGCTCAAAGCTTTACCTGGTGGCCTGGGATAGATCAGGGAGATTGAGCAGCTTGCCATGCACTGTTTGGGCTGCCAACGTGTCCAGACGTGGCCCGAAGCAGCATTTCTCCATCCTTGGGGAATAGCCTGCATTGCCCCAGTGGAGGATTCACGTGTGTTTTTCCAGACCATTCATGGGCACACATCTCTTGAGAGTAGTGGATGCAATTATAAAGTGGCCAGAAGCGTTTCCAATTGCTTCCACTACAGCCTCGCACACTGTTGATGTGACTGGTGTTCCAGTACACTAAGGCAGTGACAGTGGACCATAGCTTGTTGCAAAGCAGTTTCAGTCATCACCTGCCAAGCAGAGTGGCCTCCCCTGCTACACATATAGAGGTGTATATTAATTGAGATGCTTTCTATATTGAGTTGGAGTTTATAGCTAGGCAGGCAGGAGAGTTATGTATATAATATTTCAGTAATATTTGATTAATATTGTAAATATATTGTTTAAACATTCTTTGTTTACATAATTTATTATGGATTATAAGTAAGAATTACGTGAATAGCAAATGTCGTCATGCCATCATGTCATATGTGAAGCGTCTCACGGAAGAAAAACAAAGTAGACAACAAAACATAACAGACAGGTTAAGAAAACGGTTAATGAAAGCATATAGGATTCTGGGATTCATAAATAGAGGCATATAGATCAAGACCATGGAAGTCAATTTTTACAAAACACAAAATGAAAATCAAAATCATTGCAGATTCGGGAAATACAAAATAAAAATAGAAAATGATGAAAATATTCAACAGTCAGGCAGTATGTGTGTGGAGAAAAGAGTTAACAGGTCTCTTCATAACTAGGGAAGAAAACAGTGTGTTATTTTAGGTAGAAGAGAAGGTGGAGAAAGGGGCTGGATAGAAATAAAAGGGAACTTCTCAAGTCCAGATGATCAAACGAGGCAGTAAAGGACAGATTATGCTTCCTTGTTTGTGCGTCATGTGGCTGCAGGTATTAAATAAATTTTTGTTTTAAATCCAAGCCAAATGTCAAATTGCATGTGGAACTGGCCAGATCTGACACAGAAAGGAACTGCGAAATAAATCTAAAGTCAGAGAGTGTGTTGTGTGGTCACAACAGCTGCCCCTGATGAAAAACGAGGTTTCGTTCCTTCAGCTTACTCACTGCAACAATGCAGGTGGCCACTGACAGACAGGTTAGAGCCAGACTGGGATGAACAGAGGCAGCAGGAAGCTCCTCCTCTGAGCTAGTGCTCCACAAAGCAAAGTCAGCTGCCTCATGGTTCTGTGTTGGAGAAATCAAGTTACACAAGAGTGGACTAGCCCATTGCTCAGGCTCTAAAAAAAATAGGGCCCACCCACCAGATATAGATTCCCATCAGTGTTTCAAAGGAACTCACTAGTCTGCTCTTTTGCCCCTACCTCATGGCGTTATCACAGGAAGTACAATACCTGGCCTTCCACCAGCTTCCCTTCCTACTATCCAACTAGGTATACTGCATTTGGTGGCCATCTCCTGTACACGAGAGAGCCCAAACGCAAAATGTGTAATTACTTTGCAAAGCAGCCCACAGGTTATCCTTAGCTTCTGGGTGTTGTTGATAATAATTCATTAGCAAAAGAAAGATATATATTGCAGCATATAGTGCTAGCAGTAGAGGGAGTGAATAGTTCATGGACAGATGGGTACAAATCAAGTGAGTTACTTTGCCATGAATAAATCTCACACTTAAGGATCAAAGTTGTTGGAGCTACACCTCAACCAAGCTAGCAGTGAGCATTCAACCACACTGACTTGTTAAGATGGTTTAAAGGCTTTAGGGAGTTGGAGCACAAAATCAGTCACTGCAGTGCATCCAACCTCAATCTTGCTACACCGACCGTAGAACGTTTACAACAAATCATAGGCTCCGAGATTACTGTCGGTGGGAAGTTCAGCGCTGGTAGATGGGGAGGATGGTTAGAATCTGTTGTGGGAGATGCCCAATGCCTGTTTAATGGTGCAAGTGTTCTTTGACAGCTATCGGCCCATTCCTAAAAGTCATAGAGAATTTGCTACAAAAGGAGGCATAGACAGTCTATTAAGTAAAGATTCATTTGCAAATGTTCAGTTGTCAGTTTGTATCCCTGTTTCAGCCTTAAGATGGAAGACAAATCTTTGACAATGTTGCCAGAACTGCTTTGTCTGTGTTATGTATTTAATATTTCAATAATATGAATAATTATATTTGTAACCGGGTGACTGTGGAATCTTATTCATTTTCATTAAAAGTGTACCTAGGCATCCATCCGGGTAATGCTAGAATAGTTGTCTGTGCCTTTAAGTGGAGACGGTGATGTCATTACACATGCGCGGGATAGAGGGGAGACCATTTCTGTTTTCGGCAGAAGTAGTTGGTGGGGCTTTGGGATTAAGTTCCTCCCGGAGATACTGGGCATAGTGAGGAAAGGTGATTGTTAATTGACGATATCCATGTGAATTCGTTTATGCTTGTTGGTGAATTGCGAATATCGGTAATTTGACATGTTTTACATGTGGATGTTTTAGATTTTCACGAGTCACAGTGCATCAGCACTGGACAGCGTGGCTTGTGCAAAGTTTCTTACCGGCCAAGTAGGTCAGTCTTCCTGTAACTTAACTACCAGGCAATATCTTGTAAACGTTATGCCAAAGTGTACCTTTTGTCTAACTTTATTGCATCATGACAGCGTAACGTGAATGGTTAGTCTCTGTTCGGAAGTTCAGCACGTGTGTACTAAAAAGTAGTAGACATCTTAGATGAGATGTATTCACTTACATTTCCGCTGCTATGTATAAGGCACAGGGTTGGTGGGATTCTAATGTTGTTTGTATTGTGCTCCTTCAGAATTGCCACTACCGTATTAGTTCTGTATTAGTTTTGTGCAGTTTGCTTTATGTATTTTTATACTGCATACGCAATTCGTCGATACACAAGGGTGTGGATCGAAAGTTAAACTGAGATTGTAACGGCAGGAACTGGTTGTAAATTCGTTCGTTTTGTTTTGAGACACTAAAACATCTAAAACAGATAAAGGAATTAAAACCCAAAAAAGTATTCGTTGTCCTGAGTGTGTACTTTTCCCCAGACTACAAAATATATATTTGTTTGATTAAAATAAATCACTTTCGGTTAAATACATAATTGCATTCGCCATCATGCTACCACGTGATACGTGCGCACCTCACTTAAAGTAAACTCGAAATTAGACTAACATTTCAGACTCGCGCATCTTCCTTTGAATTAGCTTGATGTTTTGAAGTTACAAAACATAACAGCCCGACTACAGGAGGAATGTTCAGACTGGCATTCTGGACAGAGTTGTGTTTTGCACATCAGGCAACTCTGGCTGATTAAGAAATTTCCTCTCAAGTCCCTACTAACTAAAACTGTATCAGTGCTCCATAAGGCTTCACTCAGTCAAACCCTGCCTTGGTATTACAGGCAAATCACTTTTATCGCACTCCTGAAATTCACCACCTTAACCCCTTCAACGTTTAAACCAAGATGATAGCGAGATCTTCAGGCAGCTGATCCTGAGAGAGACCAGCAGAGAATTTCAGACCGTGTTTTTCACAAAGCAGGATCTCCCAGTGGCCACACATTTTAATTCCAAACCCCATTCCCATTCTGACACGTCTATCCACGGCCTCCTCTACTGTAAAGATGAAGCCACACTCAGGTTGGAGGAACAACACCTTACATTCCGTCTGGGTAGCCTCCAACCTGATGGCATGAACATTGACTTCTCTAACTTCCACTAATGCCCCACCTCCTCCTCGTACCCCATCCGTTTATTATTTATTTATATACACACATTCTTTCTCTCTCTCTCCTTTTTCTCCCCCTGTCCCCCTCACTATACCCCTTGCCCATCCCCCTCCCCTTTTCTTTCCCCCTAGAGGCCTCCTGTCCCATGATCCTCTCATATCCCTTTTGCCTATCACCTGTCCAGCTCTTGGCTCCATCCCTCCCCCTCCTGTTGTCTCCTATCATTTTGGATCTCTCCCTCCCCCTCTCAAATCTCTTACTAGCTCTTCCTTCTGTTAGTCCTGACGAAGAGTCTCGGCCCGAAACGTTGACTGTACCTCTTCCTAGAGATGTTGCCTGGCCTGCTGCGTTCACCAGCAACTTTGATGTGTGTTGAGAGAATTTCAGACCTTAGGGCCAAGCTAACTGGAGACAGTGTCAGTGATCGTGTGATTAAACCCAAGACTGCTCCAGAGTGTGGAACTGGAGGAGTGCAGCTATCTTCATGCATTATGGTGCTGAAGGAGATTATATAAGGCAGGGAGGGACTTACATGTGACATAAGGATTTAATAAAAGGCTGTAGTGCAAACATGAACACAGGCACAAGTGTCAAGATGACCTTAGTTTACACTGAGAAGAAGAATGCCAGGAATGTATCGGATGTTAGGTTTGGGTCTAACCAAAAAGGGTATGAATGAGGGTTTTAGATGACGTACTGAAGCATATCGGGAAAAGGATTCAAGAGGTAGATGACAAAGAACCTCAAACATCAAACCTAACCCAGGTTTTTCATTTTTCACCCAAGAGTTTAAAAACTCTGAAACACTTGATAGGAAAAGAAAGGAGTTGACAGATAAAGCATTGTTTAAGGATGGGAATTGGAGACCATGGAGACCTTTCCATTATTTAAAATACATGACCACAAGACTCATCTCAGTATGACCAAGGAAAGGCATTATGCCCAACACGAGTCCTCTCACAAAAGTCCTCTCACACTTGCAGCATTAAAAAAAAATATCAATATTTAGCATTTGGGAAGACCTGCTGAATGCAATCAAAGCCAGACACACAAAATGCTGGAGAAACTCTGCAGGTCAGGCAACATCTACGGAAGTGAAAAGATAGTCGACGTTTCGGGCCTAGACCCTTCTTCAGGACAGCGAGAGCCTGCCCTAAATTTGCCCACCTTGATAAAGCGGTCATGAAAAAGATACGAGCTAAAAGGAGAAAATTCATCTTCTTTGAGACTACTTGCAAAATGCTTCATTATCCCCAACTCAGTCATTTTAATGTATAGCAGTGAGAGTGTGCCAACTAGACTTTATGGTAACGGAGGCAAGAGAAACAATTTGTACTTGTGCCTTTTGTCAGAGCAGGTAAATTTGCCACGGTACTGCATATGGCAAGTTAGATACAGCCTCTCAGAGAAAACCTCACCTCACAATGGAAAGCACAATAGATTATTCCGTTGTCAACATGGCTCTGGGTCTTAAAGACTATATATTCAACGTGATGCTAAGCAAACAGGGAATATGTTTACTCTAAAGTTTAATTAGTGTTTAGGCTGAGAATCAAAACCTTGGCTTTGGTTGTGAGTTCGTCTGTAAAGGGCTACAGACACCAAATTTTAGAATTTTCCAATCATAACATTTCTCAACACCCAAAATGACTGCCAAGTACGTCGTCCATGGTTAATCTGCATACAGTTAAACAGTGCCAAGTACAAGCATGAGGTTGGAGTGAGGCATTAGAAGTTTAGGAAGATGGTGCAAGCATGGGGCTTGTATACTGCTGTACAGATAGACGGACACAGATTGTATACTTATGCCCTGATACAATCACTGCTTATCAATTGAATATTACTGAGCACGACACATTCACAAACTACTATTAACATGTTACAAGCTGTGCAATAAAATAATCATCATAAAGTTCAAAGTATGTATACTTTATACAACACCTTGAGATTCGTCTCCTTACAGGCAGCCACAAGACAAAGAAACCCAGCAGAGCGCACTAAAAATGATTAAATCGGGCTTTTGCTGGGCAGCACGGTGCAAAGGACCAGAAGAGCCCATTCCACGCTGTATTTCAATAAATAAATAACCGTCGAACACCCAGTGTGCAGTGACACAAACAAAGCAAACAAAAGAAAGCAAGCAAACAGCATTCAGAACTGAAGTTCACAACACAGTAGCTGACCCAGAAGTCCACTCGTTACAGGCCACAGCCTCAGTCCAGTACAGAGATGAGGAGGGAGCCGAACCGGACCTCCCTCACCTCCAACCCCAATACCCTGACCATTTCAATCTAGCCCAGCGTTTAAATCGTCCAAACTTTGGGCCACTCCTTGCTCTCTGCCACTTTGATACACCCTCGGGCTTGGGCTCCACTGCATCGATTTGGCCAGTGCCGAGCCCTTCCAATTCCGCTCGACTCTCAAATCGATCAGACCTCAGATCTTTCCTCAGCTTCACCCCGTCTCCACAGTTTTAAATCGCCTCCAAGTTCGCTCCAGCAACTCTGGCCCGGGCATACAGCAACCACCCTGCCTCTCCGAGATCCCAGCCCGCACCACAAAAATGCCAGGCCGTACAGGCGATTCAGCTCAACTCTAACAGCGACGCCACAGGCCACTGTTGGCAGCGATCATTTACCATAAAAAGTGTGAATAGCGAAATATTTAGTTGCTTTCTTTGTTTCACTGGCCACCAGCAAGTAGTCGCTGAACTTCAGCAGTACCATCTTAAACTGAAAGTACGATTTCCTAACCATGGACCTTTCTTCACCTACAAAATAACCTCTCCCATAAATCTACCGGGCTCTTACCAATAACCTACTGTTACAGTCACTGAAAATTGGTGGGACCCCTGTATTTCTGACAGTTACCGATATAACATTGATAGGTAAAGGCATCCAACCAGGCTGATGTCAGAGCCACGTGTTTAGCAGCGTCTGCGGGTTGGGAGACTGCGCCAGGTACCCCAGCAGCTATGGGGCTACTGTGGCCTCGCTCTGGCTCCAATCCCTGCATTGACTCCTAAAAGAGACATTCCCAAAAAACAAAGTTTACTGCCCGGATCAGTCTTCACACTCGAGCGCTAAAGTAGAGCAGCGAAGTTGAGGGTGGAGTTTATGAAATTCTTTCCCCTGCTACTACAAGGATATCTGGCAGCCAGTGTGACTCTATAAAACATCTCAAGTGGCACTTTGATTTATTAACCCCATGAAAATTCACACCTGTCGAGTTTCATGGCCAAAATTAACAATCTTTTTCCTACAAGGTTACTTAAAGTCTGGACCAGTCCCACATCTAATAAAACAATAAGCACGGGCTTGGAAAGCCCTCCAAATCCTTGATTCATTTTCCTAGTACTAGGAACTGTCTCCAAGCACATGGTGAACACTACAGGAAAAGCCAGTTTATGGAAGAAAGAGAGGAAGGCGGCCAAGAGTCTCATCACTCACTCAGCTACGAGCAAATAGTCATCGTTGGAGATAGATCTCTGCAAAAAGAAACAGCTGACACTTCAGGCTGAAGATCTTTCATCAGAACATCAGCTTTTGATTCACTTTATGTAAACACTGCTGGAGTTTTGGAATACCGTGTTAGACACAATTCATCTTTTTTTCTCTAGCATTTTTCTCCCTTGTACTATTCTTCATGAGAGCCGGGTTGCCCACATAATTGAGGCACCTTCGATAGATTCACTCAGCATAAAAACTCCATGTTAAAACAGTCAGGCATTGAATTCTGTATGCAAGGAAGCATTTCGTTCGCATTCCTTTACCGAAGGCCAGCAAAAGCAATAAGATTACCGTACTCCAAAAAGGTTGCCCCATTCTTAACTTGCCCTCCCAACACACAGATAACAGTCCATAAATTAGCTGCCTTTACTGATTATTTACCCTGAAACTCCCCCTCACTTAGAGGAACCAAGTGGAAGCTTCATTTAAAGCAGAGAAGACCAAAATTTTACATGTAATAAAATTGAAAAAATAATGTTATACATTTCCTGGCAGCAAATATGACTAGCGAGGTTAGAAGCACTGTCTGCAGGTGTTACAAAGGATTCCTGGGTGGCTGTGTGTAATACATCCCCCCCCTCCCATTTCAGTGCTCCACTTTCCTCCTACATTCCAAACCCATGTTCTCACCCACCTAGCTTCAGTTGTCCACCACCCCCTCTACATCTGGACTCACCCATCACCTGCCAGCTCCCGTCTCAACATTTACCTTCATTTCTTTATGCTTTCCCTCAGTCCTGATATAGGGGCCTCAACCCAAAATGCCATCTACCCTTTTGCCTCCACAGTTGCTACTTGGCCCACAAAGCTCCTTCTAAAAGCCTTCTTCCCCCTCTTGGCTTTGGAGGGGTGGTATTAATCAGCTACTGTGAGCTGTCTCCAAGTATAGATGGCTGGTGTGAACCAGCAGAGAGAGGCCAAAAATGGCATTGTTAAAGGGCCAGCGAGAGAGAATAGATTATGAGGAATTAAGCAGGGAATGGGAATGATTGGAGAACTAGCACAGACTCGATGGGACAAACAGCCTCCTCTGTTGTTCTGAAACACAATAATATTGGGGCAGGAAAAAATATATAAAATTGAAAAATTTGTGAAGAACCCCTGAAAATGTTAATAATGAGTTATGAGGACCTAGGGTAAAATAAAATGAAAACTAATAAACGCAGTCTGATCCACGTCATATTGCATCTGAATTTGTCCCTTTGTCCTCCATGGCTGGTGACAGCTTGTTCTGCTGACACTCACAACACGCTGGAGGAAAAGATCGATCGATGTTTCGAGCCGGAACCCTTCGTCAGGACTGTAGGGGGAAGGGGCAGAGGCCCTACGTTTCCGCCTCTTGTTCTGCTGACCGTTCTTCAAGTATTAGCAAATTAGTCCACCACGAGATATGATAAGGCTCTGCTCCTAATTGCTAAAGCACAGATTCATTTAGTATCAAAGTATGCATGCAATATACAACTCAGATTCTTCCTCTCCAGAATAGCCATGAAACAAAGATAAACCATGAAAGTTCAAAGAGAACCAGCAAACCCAGCCCCTCCACCTGGCACAAAATAAAACCAGCAACATGATCATCAACCCTTCTCCCCCCCCACCCCCACACAGAAACAAAAACAAGAAAGCAGGTAGTCAGTCACAACACTGGGAGCCCAGTAAGTTCTCTTTTCTGGCCTGATCCAATTGGAAAGTTTCCACATTTGTAAAAAGTGCGTCCCACGTCATTACTACATTTCCTGTAAAAAAAAAACTACTTGCATCCCATTTCTTTTTCTCCTGGCATTTTACCCTCTCGTTCATGTTTTCATTTATAAATGATTCAAGGACCAGGTTCTCTCCAAGCCTCACTATCAGCCTGCAGAACACTACATAATCTCCTTTTCTTTTGCTCTTTCTACGAGGAAACACCAGGAGAGGAAATCCCAGTACAGTACCCACCATCCTCTCCTGCTGGCCCAGAGCACAGAGAACCCACCAGCAGAATGTGTTGTACCACCCAAGCTGAGCAGTGGTACTAAATGGGACAGGGATACTTCTAACAAAGACAGGCAATGGGCCTAGTCCAACACACTTAAACCAGCAGGGTCTGCGAGAGCAAGCCACACCAGGCCAAGCAGTAGAACATGAACAGTAGGTCAATCCCTGTACAATTAAGGTAATTATCTGAGTTCAGCAATAGCACATTCCGTTAAAAACTTAAGACAAAATCAATTGCCTTTAAACTGACCATGCTTGCTTTGGGCGGCTGATGCCTTTATATCAATACCCAAAACGCTGAGTAAAATGAGTTTTGCTATTGTCACAAGCACAGAGAAAAACTTAGCTCTGCAAACCAGCCATGCAGATCATTTTGACGCATGAGTAATTTGAGGTACAACAAGGGGAAAAAAAACAGTTACAGCTAAGGCAGAGTAGGGAATGGAAGGAGAAGAAAGCAAAGCAGTAAATGATTTCTTTGGCTTTGTAGGTTTAGTAGCTAAAATGACTTGCTTCACATCTTTGCGAAATAGATTTATACCTCCAACACTCAGTTATTTCTGGCTTTTGTAACTGCTTGGGTTTCAAGCCAAGATTTATGGCCGTCAATAATTTAAGGCTGGACAGATATTCTATGTTGCATTGAGTCTCAAAGGCTCCTACATGATTAACTCTCCCCGGTTTCTGGAACAGAAGGCAAAGCCGGTACAGCTCAATTGCTGCTGATACCTGGCACTGTGAACGCAGATAGAGGTTAGCAATAACACAGCTGTGTTTTAACTGCAAACCAGGGCTGCCAACATGATGCAAATCCCAAGGGTGATATGTTCAGTTGCAAATTGTACTCCTCAGACTGAAAATGTTCATATAGTCAAGAAGCAGCAAACTGAATCTGTGATGTGGCTACAGGGCACATGAAGGTTAGAATTGGTCCATTACAAATTAATATAGTGCAAAGTAAGACTATTCAGCCCCATATGCCTGTGGTAGCCCTTTTAATGAAAAATCCAAATAGCCCCATTCCCCTACCGACAATTCCTTTACAAAAGTGTACATCCAATTCCATTTGAATGCCACTATTGATTACACCTCTACCACTCATTCACAAAGTGAATTCCAGTTCACAACGTGCTCTGTAGAGTATTTTTTACTCAGATTTTTCTTACTGACTAATTTTTTTTTTAAGTGTGTTTGGGATTAGAAACTTCAACCAATTACTCCCAATAACTCAAACAGTGCTGGAGTACAGGAGAGCTGTGACTGTGTTTCACCAGTGCAAAGCCTTCACCTGTCATACCACAATCCCCTCGGACCGCCATATCTTAAGGGGGTTACGTGGGCACGGATGAAATGCAGCACACATTTAAAAATATACCTGGACCCCAAAGGTTAAATTACAGGCAATGATTACAGAAAGTAGGGTCATCCTCCCCAGACTTTAAAACTTAAGGGTTTAATTTTTAAAGTAATTTCAGTCATTAAGGACCCCACCCCAGTACCTCATTGTTACCATCAAGGGGGTACAAAAGCCTGAAGGCACACACTCAATGACTCAGGAACAGCTTCTTCCCCTTTGTCACAAACATTACAAATTTCACAACATACGCTAGTGATAACAGACCCGATTCTGATCCTGAACACGTTACGGAGAATAGAGAGAGTGTAGAGACAAATTATTTCTGAGAGTTGGGGAGTACGAGCTAAATTAAGAAATTAAATAAATTGAAACTTCTCTGCAACACATAGATTGTAACACCAACTACGAGAACAGGTTAAAAAGGCCAGGTCATCAAAGGACATAGACCATCTCCCTGCGGACCTGCGGAACAAGCATCTCACTATAGAAGCACAGCCACTTCAGTCACAGACAAAAATAAAAGTAACACTTAGATAGAAAGAAACCAGGTGATGCAGCTCCAAAGATTTCACCCAGTGAAAGTGGTGAGATTCCTCCATTTAATCATCGCAGTGCAGGTGACTGAGGTGCTAATGTTATACACCAGCATGTCAAGTGACTGTCATACCAAGCAGTTTCTGTTGTCAGGGGCTTTTCTAATAACTGCTGATACAACCCCGATTACAGAAATTTCTGGCATGGCACATCTCAGATTCTAAGAACAAAGACCTTTGTAATTTATATTGACTAGGCACAATTTTTGCTGGCCTTTAATTAACAAGCATTTAAAAGGCCCCACCTCCAATTTAAATCCCAGATGGAGGATATCTATTGGCAGAATAGCAAAGGAAAAATGCCAAAATTCTGAGCTGTTATTGATTGGGATTGATACTTATAAAGCAGCTGGTACTTTGAACTCTCTGGGCTAGAATTCAATCTGTTTGCAGGAGGAGAGTTTTCAACCAATAAAACAAAAGAGAGTTTCACAGGAACACACACACACACACACACACACACACACACACACACACACACACACACACACACACACACACACACACACACACACACACACACACACACACACACACAGTGCTGCAGGGACTCGGAAGGCCAGGCAGCATCTAGGGAAGAGAATAGACAGTCAACCTTTCAAAAGGACTGGAAAGGGGAGGTAGTCAGTGGGAGTTTCACAGCATGGGATCAGGAATCATGGGTGATATTCTGCCCCATTGGTCCACTACTCCAAGAGCTGAAAACAATATATTAATATATGGAATTTGACGCACACACACACACACACACACACACACCCATCCAAAGAGCCATGTTCTGAGGGTTACCATTGGAGGGGGAAATGGTTGGCTTTCTCACCACGATGACTATTACAACGTCATTTGCAAAGGACAAATACAAAAAAAAGATAAAAGTAATATAGGTGATAGCAAACGTCAAGGAAGGTACATCACAGTAGAAGCTCATTTGCATTGACCACCATACTTCAACTTCAAACTTCATTTCAGGTTTAAGTATTCAAATACTGCAGTGCAGAACAGATATGCTGCTTTATGCTACTAATGCAGAGATAGATAGGTTCTTGATTAGCCTTGGTATCAAAGGGGAAAGCAGAGAAGTGGGGATGACTGGAAGAATTGCATCAGCCAATGATTGAATGGCAGGGCAGACTCGATGGGTTGAATGACCTGCTTCTGCTCCTATGTCTTATGCTCTTATATAAAATTGAAGCCCAAACTGTCTGCAAAGTTAACCAAAACAATAAGCATCTATTCAATGAACAGGAGTGTTCTTAGTGTCCTGGAGAACATCCATCTCTGATCCAATATCACCCAGATGATGAACTTATGTTCCGCCTTGATTTGCTGTATGTAAGTCTTGTGGTGCAAGATTGGTTGATGCACTTGTGAATGAGTTATTGCACATATAAAGTAATTCGACTGCTGGACACCATATGGATGTGCCAAATTGAGGTTACCTCATTGTAGACCAGCAATGGCAGAACTTCCACAACTCCGAGGCCTGCCACCTTGC
Organism: Mobula hypostoma; assembly: GCF_963921235.1. Lineage (NCBI taxonomy): Eukaryota > Metazoa > Chordata > Chondrichthyes > Myliobatiformes > Myliobatidae > Mobula > Mobula hypostoma. Next base: position 30,076,015 of record NC_086121.1, on the reverse strand, counting down.
TTATAAAACTGGCACAGCCAGGAGCCAAGTTTAGTCCCATCCTGTTTGGTTCACAGACAACTGCTTGTGATACCTAAAGCAACACACGCAAGCAGCTGTAGGAACTCAGCAGGCCAGGCAGCATCCACAGAAAAGAGTAAACAGTCGCCACTTCCAGCTGAAACCCGCCCTGATGAAGGGTCTTGGCCAAAACACTGACTGTTTACTCTTTTCCAGGATGCCACCTGGCCTGCCCAGCTCCTCCAGCATTTTGTGTGTGTTGCTTTGAATTTCCAGCATCCGCAGATTTCCTCACGCTTGTGATACCTTTAAATATTCAAATGTTACAGAGGCAATTAAAATTTGCCTTTTTAACTCTTCTTTTCCCACCCTGAACAGAAACTAAAAAGATCCTGCAGTGAATTGTTAGTCAACAAATGCAATATTGCCTCAGTTGAGTGATTCATTTGCAAAGATAATTTGGCTTAAGTTCCAAAGCAAATACAAAGAAAGTTAATCAAGCAAAGAATCCTTCACTTATTAAGCTCACAAGTGTAAATCTGCCAATGAGGCAGAGTAAACCTCGCAAGGATCATCCCAGTTCACTGGCAAAATTAAAAATCAGGGAACTGAGCCAATGGCAACTGCCCAGGCCCCAGTCCCCAGTCCCCAGCCTCTGCTGATGTAGCCGATCTCAACCTGGGTTTGACAGTGAATCGCGGCCCTTGAGCAGGGCGAGAGACAAACGTAAACTAGCCAAGGTCCCACTCTAATTACTTGCCCTTCTGGGCTGAAAGATTCCCCCCACCCACCCAGCTGAACTAATGAATAATATATACCTATTGGAGTCACGGAGTTTCACAGCACAGGAACAGGTTCTCCAGCCAAATTCATCCATACCGACCAAGTTGTCTATTTAAGCTAGCCCCACTTCCCTCATGCTTGGCCCATTGAGGTTCACAACCTGGTGTCTGCAGACCCCCTTATTTAATAGCATTGGTCCATGGCATTAAAAAAAGGTTAGGAACCCATGCTCTACACCTTCCCTATCATACTGACAGGGCATCCCATCCAAGTGTCTTTTAAATATTTGTTATTGTACCCACTTCTACTTCCTTTGGCAGCTTGTTCCATTTGTCCATATACTCAGGGTGGAAAATAGTTGCCCCTCCGGTCCCTTTGAAACGTAAAACTATCCCCTGTAGGTTTAGACATCTTTATCCTGGGAAAAAGACTAGCTATTCAACTCATCTATGCCCCTCATGACTTTAAAAGGTCACCCTTCTGTCTCTTACACTCCAGGAAAAAGTCCCAGACTATCCAATCTTTAGCCCTCCAGTCCCGATATATTGTTGTAAAAGTGTTCCAATTTAATGATATTCTTCCTGTACCCAGATGACTGGAGCAACTCATGTGCATTCTCTTCAATTATAGTCACGCTCTTTCACATCCGTGCTGGCTTCCTTCATGCCCCGATTATTACTCCCAATGGCAAACGGGTGACGTACGGAACTGGGACAGGCTGGCTAAGTTGTGTCCCAAGAAGCAACCTTGTACACAATGCCAGTGGGACCCAGGAATTACCTGGGAACTTTAGGAAGGGGAAGTTGAGAGAACGCGCCCCAGCCCTCACTGAAAGGTCAGCGGTGGAAAGGATGAGCAGCTTTAAGCTCCTTGGTGTCAGCATCTCAGAGGATCTGTCCGAGTCCCAACACATTGAGTCAATCAGAAAGGAGGAATGCCAGCGGCTCTACTTCATTAGGAGTTTGAATAGATTTGATACACCTCTCACCAAATGGAGAAATGCAGTTTAGAGCATTCTGACTGGTTACATCACCGCCTTGTATGCATAGAATCATAAGATACGGAGGGGTGTAGATTCAGCCTAATCCTCCCCTACCATGGAGGATATCTTCAAAAGGCAGTGCCTCAAGAAGGTGGCATCCCTCACCTAGTGCTCTCTCCATCTGGAACATGACCTCTTCTTGATACTACCATCAGGGAAGAGGGACAGGAGCCTGAAGACCCACACGCAATGTTTCAGCAACAGCTCTTCCCCTCTGCCAGCAAATCTCTGAACAGCCCATGAACCTCATTGACTTTCTGCACTATTTATTTTGCAATACATAGTAATTTCATGTCTTTGCACCGCAATGCTACTGCAAAATAAACTTCACGTCATATAAGCAGTGACAATAAATCTGATTCTGATTCACTGAGAGAAAGTTGAAGAGAAAATTACAAACTTCAATCTTACTTTTAAAAATAATGCTTCAAGTCTATAATGGAAACTTGCTGGAAGCCATTTAGTGTCAGGCAAACTCAAGATTTTCTTCTGCACATACTGAATTTAACACCCGAGTAGTGCTGGTCTGATCTTATGGTGACTGGTCGCTGAGCTCTGTGAGAAAAATCTCATTACCTAGTACTACACTCGGTGCCAGTGGACCATCAGAGGCTCTAGATGCCAAAAGGAGGCAATGAATAGAAATACACACTTCTGAAGGCAAGTTTTGTTTATGGGACAAGAGAAAGCAGAAATATGAACAAAGTATTTACACAAGCAAGGACAAATCAAAATTTTACATTGTTAAGTTTCCAAATCTCATATCAAATCAAAATGAAAATTCCTTTTCAGTTAGAATCAGTGGGATTTATTAGAATTACTTTTGTTTCTCTAATTCCTTTAACTTAGTAGATCTAGTTTTATTCCCCATTTAAAAGTTTTACAGTCTAATATTAGCCTTTTTTAAATTTTTCTCTATTTAGTTAAAAAGCAAATTGAATTCCTATTTTTAAAGTTTTTGGTTAACCTCTGTTTAGCTTCAGGTAAGTACGTCTATGAGTTCAAATTCAACTCCCCACCCCCACAAAAATAATGCAACCTAACTTCTTTCACCACATATTCTCCAACATCACGATATTAAACCAAAGAAAATCTCATTCAGTCACTTATCAGAGTCCTTACAAAAGGAATCAGTTCTTCCAAATAATCGAATTCAAACCCTTCAACTGAGAAATAAAATTGTATATCCAACCGTGTTGTGAAATAGTTCGCTCCCATGGTGGTTCTATCATCTTGGAGGGAGCTCGCCATCTTATTTCTTGGTTTATTAGATGAAATGGTGGGTCATCCACATCAAGTGGATTCAAACACTACATACAAAAACACTGACCAAATCCCATGATTTGGCATGATTAGACAAAATTGATTTGTGGTTACATGGCAAAGGTGTTGAACTTCTGTCGCTGCCGATACTGTCCCGTTATAGCTCGTGCTAAATCCGTAGCATTAATAATACTTTTAGCGATACTGTTTTTCTTCTGAGGTTTCAGTTTGAGGATTTTCGGTTGGGTAAGTATACCAACCATTAAATTTCACCTTTAACAGTTTACATCTTTTGCTAGTTTCTATACGAGGGGTGATTGATAAGTTCGTGGCCTAGGGTAGAAAGAGTCAATTTTAGAAAACCTAGCACATTTATTTTTTCAACATAATCCCCTCCTATATTTACATACTTAGTCCAGCGGAGTTATACAGTTCTTGTTACATGCACGTGCAGTTCAACTCTGAGTGATTAAGTTTGGAGTTAGTAACTCATTTCCTTCTCCTTAGGCCACCAACCTATCAATCACCCCTCGTAGTTCGCCGTATTTCCCACCAAGCTTTATGTCCCCCTCTTCTCTGGCGTTACGTCTCGTTCTCACAAGTTCGTATCTTTTTTAAAAAATTCTGCAAGCCCCATTTTCATCCCTTCTCAGGTGGAGCTCTAAAATTACCACCTTTGGGCTTAATTAGTCATTTTACACCTGCACTGCTATTCTCATTACCTTATCGGTTATCATATGGCTGCATTAGAAAACTTTAATTTTGTTTCATTAAGATATATTTATTCTCATTAAAGTTTAATTTCTCTTTTATGGGGTACTGGATTGTAAGCCAGGGTTACACGAACAAGCAGCTATGTTCTATGAGGAGTTCCACCTCCATTTAGTTACTTATGCAAGCGGCAGCAAAGGAACCACAGACTGTAGATAGACACCAAGCAGGCATGGTGGTGTTATGGTCACAGATCTGGGAGACATTGGAAAGAAAAACTACAAAGTTTCACAAGGCAAGGAGAAAACAACAAATAGACATTTTAATCTGGTACCTTCAGAGATCCAACAGAGCTGAGAGTTTATTCAGAGGACGGAAACCGGCGACATGAACAGATGATGAATACAACCCACAGTCTGGGCCTCTGTTCCCACCTCAAATGTCATGCGAGCCAGAGACACGAGGGCCAGATAGTCGGCATGCCCAGAGTTCAGAGTCCCATCATCGGCTAGTCTGGGGCTCGATACTGAAGACTGGAGTGCGTGGGTGGGAATGAGGAAAGGGGCTTGTTTTGCTGTTGTTCTTTTGTTGCTTGTTGTGTTCTGCTTTTATATTGTGTTCTGGGTTGTTCCACTGAGCACGGTGGCATGCTGTGTTGGCACTGGAATGTGTGGTGACACCTTTGGGCTGCCCCCCCCCAGCTGTTGTCAAATCACAAACAAGAGAGAATATACAGATACCACAAATCCAAAGACAGACAGACAGACAGACAGACACACACACACACACCCCCTCCAACCCCGGCTGGAAGAACTCAGCAGACCAGGCAGCAACTAACGGAAAGAGTGAACAATCGACATTTCAAGCCATGATCCTTCATCAGGAAAGGAGAGAAAAAAGATGATAAGTCAGAATAAGAAGGTGGGGGGGGGGAGAGAGGAGGAAGTACAAGGTAGTAGGTGATAGGTGAAAGTGAAAAAGGGCTGGAGAAGGGGGAACCCGATAGGAGAGTACAGAAGGCCACGGAAGAAAGGGGAAAAGGGGAGGAGCACCAGAGGGAGGTGATAGGCACCTTGAGAGAGAAATGGAAATGGGAGATGGTGAAAGGGGGGGGAGGGAGTGTGCAACTACCCGAGGTTCGAGAAATCGATGTTTATGCCACCTGGCTGGAGGATACCCAGACAGAATACAAGGTGTTGTTCCTCCAACCTGAGTGAGGCCTCATTGCAGCAGTAGAAGAGGCCATGGATTGACATGCCACAATAGGAACTAGAATTAAAATGGGTGGCCACCGGTAAATCCTGCTTTTTCTGGTAGGTGCTCGACAAAGCGGTCTCCCAATCCACGCCTCATCTCACCGATATACAGGAGGCCACACCGGGAACACTGGATACGGTAGATGAGCCCAACAGGCTCACGGGAGAAGTGTCAGCTTACCTGAAAGGACTGTTTGGGGACCCGAATGGTAGTGAGGGAGGATGTGTAGCAGCAGGTGAGGCACTTGTTCTGCTTGCAAGGATTTACCAGAAGAGGGATCAGTGGCGAGAGACGAGTGGGCAAGGGAATCACGTAGGGGGCAATCCAGAGGAAAGTGGAAAATGGGTGGAGAGAAAGATGTGCTTGGTAGTGGGATCAGGCTGTTAACATAAATGATGCATTTCACTGTATGTTTCGATATACATTTGATGAATAAATCTGAATCTGACCAGAGAAAATAGCCAACAAGTTGGGCTAAAGACACCAACAAAAAGGTGCGAGCTACAGAAGAGCTTTAGACTGGGAACTGAAGAATCATTTAGTGCATTCTCTGGCAGATGGGAGAAAGCAGGCAAAGATATTTAATGCAGTACATTGATGCAGAAGGAAGCGTACAAATGGAAATGACGATTGTATACAAAAATAATAAATCGGGAAGTTTCACTCAGGTCAAAGTTTGAAGGTGCTGGCAAAGAACCAGGCATCAAGATCATCTGTTTCAATGTAGTGTTCTTCAGTGATGACCAGTGGGCCATGGGAGAGCAGGAAGCTGAAAGGCTACGATTCATGTGGGGACAATATGTGGAAAGTCTTGCTGCAGATGTGTTGGAGGTAACATACAGTGATACCCCTGTCACAGGGTTGGCCATAATGCACAAAGAGTACAAGTCTCTGAAATGGTAATAAATGCAAGTTCCTATGTGGCTCCAATGCTAGAGGGAAGATTAGCAAACTGTTCCACTGGGGGGGGGGGGGAATTGATTGATTCAAGTTAAGGGGAAAGTAGTGGGAAGTCCAGATGTTCATTACTGATTAAGAGATACATAGGCACACAACATAAAAAATTGACTGAATAGGCTGTTTCTGAAGGGCTAGAGCATGGGCATTGCGGAGGTCAGGAAGCTCTTACACTTCAGAGCAGAGTGTGAAGCCATTACTCAGGTAGTGTTGAGCTGCCAAGTCTCAAACTAATTGACACCAACAGACCAGTGTTGTTCTTCCTGAGCAGTCCCTAGAGGACGGTGGTGTCTTCCTTCTACTCTAACCGTGTGGCTACTGAGCTCAGAGTTAAAGCGTTGGCACAAAATCAGGCCATTTGGCCTACAAAATCCATGCCAACCATTAACCATCTATTTTTTGATATTTTCCCCCACATTTCTATCAACTCCCCCCCCATTTCCCCACAAGGGACAATGTGGAGCAACCAATTGCAGTAGATGACCCATCCACAAGACAGAGATGTGGGAGGAGAGTAGAGCAGTCCAGGGGACTCAAATGGTCACAAGAACGTGCAAACTCCTGGGTTCAATCTGACAAACGGATTCCTAATGTCAGGATTGAACCCAGGCCTCTGGGCTATGAATCAGCAGTTCTATTAGCCGTGCCACTGCACCATCTATATGGGATGTATAGGTTCCCTCACAGGTATGCCAGGGGAGGTACATGAAAGAACCAGTACAGACAATTCCCTCACCACCAACCCACCACCATTTTATCCTGGATTTTTGCATTCACCCACAGAGATTCAAGGTGATCAGCTACTTCTCCTTTTTCTTTGGTAACAGGTCAAAGATCCCAGTTACAGTGAGACATTTAATCTTTCTGAAGGACACTTCAAGAAGAGCATTGCAGGGAGGTCCTCAGTTCTGCTGGTAATCCCTTGCCATGAAGGAGCTTAGCACAGAACTCCATTTCGGAAACCTGGAGTCCAGCCTCTATTCATGGGACATTGGCCAGGGAGAGGACACCAACGTGTTTGATAACCCTGCCAGTAGGTTGGAATATTTTACAGGTAGTGGATTTGTTGTCTCTGCTGTACTTTATGCTATCTGCTGTAGGTAGTCTATGTGTCAGAAGTACACGGGAGAGCACGATACACTGTTGACAGGTGAGCCATGAGCTTAGCACTGGTGTTGGAGGTCTTGCTTTTTGAATGCTCTTCTCCACAGATAGAGAAAGGCTAGACAGTGAAGATAACGGTGCATATTATCATCAATGTCTACCTTTGTGAAAATATGGAAGGTGTCACAATCTTACTGGATTAACACGGTGGAATTCATGGCCAGTGGGTCTATGTTGTACAAGTTGGTGTAGTCAGGTTTGCACAGCGCATTTGATTTGGAGATGGCTTTGGACCTCAGGTGTCCTCTACGTGAGGCTTGCACGGTCTCCTTGTGGTGGAATGAGATTTGGATTTACTGTGTATGCCTGCAAGAAAACGAATCTCAGGGCTGTGTATAGCGACATATGCGTAGTTCGATAACAAATTTACTTTGAACTTCGTGGAATTGTCCCAGGAGCCTGCAGAAACCCAATGGGTCAAATGTCCTCTTGCTATATTGCGAGGAAGATACGTCAAGAAAAGGCAAGTATGAAAGAAAGCACACAGTTGGGAAGCTCTCCAAGTCATGGATTTGCAGTGTGCTGACTGAGTGTCCAATAACAAAAGCTGGGCTGCTCCTCACTTCTGCTCAATAACCCATGCAGGAACCGTGTACGGCAGCCAGTAAAATACTACAGCAGAAACGACCTGCCTATTTAAATGTCTGAAGGAGCAGCCATAAGGCTTAGCAAAAACAAAATTAAGGAGCTGATCAGGAGTCTGAAGGAAAAGATTTTTCAAGTTCAGTAACAGTAGAAGATGATCAAATATGGTCGTTATTATTATTACCAAGGCTGCAAAACAACAATAGAGGGAGAAGACGGAGTCAAGATTCACAACGAACAGCACACGTGACTTGTGGCGAGGGCTGCATTCCATCGCAGACTTCAAAGCCAATCGTTGTGCTGCCGCCAACATCGCGGCCTCTCTCCCAGATGAGCTCAATCGCTTTCATGCTTGGTTCGACGTGGCTAGCTCTGAGTCTCCGAGGAAAGCCACCGCTACAACCTGCAGCCTGGTCAGCTCTGAGGCTGAGGTACACAGATGTTTCCAACGAGTGGACAGTCGCAAGGCTGCTGGACCGGACGGCATCCCAGGGTGAGTACTCAGGATGTGCGCAGCACAACTGGCAGGTTGTTTACAGACGTTTTCAATCCCTTCCTCTCCCAGTGTAGAGTGCCCTCCTGCTTCAAATTATCCACCATAAATACAAAATAATCTGCAGATGCTGGGGTCAAAGCAACACTCACAACACGCTGGAGGAACTCAGCAGGTCAGGCAGCATCCGTGGAAACGATCAGTCAACGTTTCAGGCCGGAACCTTCTTTAGAGGGCCTCTGCCCCTTCCCTCTTCAGTCCTGACGAAGGGTTCCGGCCTGAAACGATGCTGCCTGACCTGCTGAGTTCCTCCAGCGTGTTGTGAGTGTTGCTCAAATTATCCACCATTGTCCCTGTACCAAAAAGGACCAAGGTAACATGCCTTGAACGACTGGCATCCCGTCGTACTCACCTCAATAATAAGCAAATGCTTTGAGAGGCTGGTCAAGGATTACATCTGCAGCTTGCTACCACCCAAACTGGAACCCCTACAATTAACCTACTGACACAACCGATCGACAGATGACGGAATAGCCACTGCTCTACATACCGTCCTTACACTTCTGGAGAAGGATGCTTATGTGAGAATGCTGTTCCTGGACTACAGTTCAGAAATCAACACCATACTTCCATCCAGGCTTGACAAGAAGCTCAGAGACCTCGGCCTTGACCCTGCTTTGTGCAGCTGGATCCTGGACAGATCACCAGCAGGTTGTAAGAGTGGGCTCCCTCACCTCCAACCCTCTGACTCTTAACACAGGAGCCCCTCAGGGCTGCGTACTGAGTCCTCTCCTTTACTCGCTGTAAACCCATGACTGTGTCGCCGCCCACAGCTCTAATCTACTAATTAAATTTGCCGACGACACTACATTGATTGGCCTTAAACAATAACGGGGTGGCTTACAGGGAAAAGGTCATCTCTCTGACACAGTGGTGTCAAGAAAACAACCTCTCCCTCAACGTCATAAAAACAAAGGAGCTGGTTGTGGATTACAGGAGGAATGGAGACAGGCTAACCCCTATTGACATCAATGGATCTGGGGTTGAGAGGGTAAACAGCTTCAAGTTTGTTGGCACCCACATCGCCGAGGACCTCATGTGGTCTCTACACGCCAGCTGTGTGGTGAAAAAGGCACAACAGCGCCTCTTTCACCTCAGACAGTTGAGGAAATTTGGTATAGGCCCCCAAATCCTAAGAATTTTCTACAGGGGCACAATCGAGAGCACCCTGACTGGCTGCATCACTGCCTGGTATGGGAACTGTACCTCCCTCAATCGCAGGACTCTGCAGAGAGTGGTGCGGACAGCCCATCGCATCTGTAGTTGTGAACTTCCCATGATTCAGGGCATTTACAAAGACAGGTGTGTAAAAAATGGGCCTGAAGGATCACTGGGGACCCAAGCCATCCCAACCACAATCTATTTCAGCTGCTACCATCTGGGAAACGGTACCACAGCATGAGAGCCAGGACCAACAGGCTCCAGGACAGCTTCTTCCACCAGGCCATCAGACTGATGAAATCATGCTGATTTGAATGTACTCTATATTACATTGACTGTTCTATTTATTATAAATTATTATAAATTAGTATGATTGCACATTTAGACGGAGACATAACGTACAGATTTTTACTCCTCATGTATGTGAAGGATGCAGGAAGTAAAGTCAATATTGGCATCACTTGGATATTGGCTTGGCAATCAAAATGTGACTATGTATACCCAAACCTGACGGCAGATCGGAGGTTAAAAAAAATCAATCTGAACCATGTAAGAGTCACTTCATTAGAGTTTCAAGATAACAGCAAAAGCACTACAACAGACCACTAATAAGATAAGATGCAAAAGGCACAACATGAGGTGTTGTAGTTAGATAGTACAGGTAGGGTCGAACAAACAGGAGTTGAAACTGCAAGCTGGGGTGAAGAGATCAATGCTGGAAACAAACTCACCTGCATACAGATGGATTGAATCAAATGTGACCGAGTTCAGGTTTTGAGTTAAGACTACGTTGCAACAGTGGCAATCCAAAGCTTTAAAGCAAGCATGGACTTCCTAATATCAAAAAAGCAGGGCAAAAGTGTACCAAAACAAACTCCAACCGCTCAGCATTACAGAACTGAAAGTGCAGAGACAATGCAGAAAGGAAAATGTCAGGATAAAACTCTGAGACTTCAAAAGTAACAGCAAAACAAAAGTAAAGAGGAAAGATCTGGTGACCACACCAAGTCAGTGTGGGAGACAATGTGAAAGACAAGGCAGAAAAATGAAAAGACTTAACAAGCCATCAAAGAAGAAACTGCTGCAACTGAGCTCACAGCATCTGGTAATGCATCATACTGTGTATGAAGTATAAATTTATCTACCACCTTTATTAATGAGTTATTAGCATGGTGTTGTTTTTAATGGACAGTTTAATATAGACCAGGTGACAGTAAAAAGATAGTGATCCAGAATATATAATGCAATATATTCATAGTTATGAAGGCCATTATGTTGAAGCAATAAATGCAGAACATGATGGGAGACCAGATAGGTAATAACTTATCTGGAGTACTAGTACTTAGAATGGATACTTCAGCAAATGTTGACTGAAGAAAGATGCCACGAGATTAAATGAATTCATAATTGAAAGTTAAAACTGAGAAATTCCAAGAAAATAGTTAACCCTTTTATATAGTGTACAAAATAGTCACGTAGCTTGTGTGTTTGTTTTCTTCAAAAGGAAGCAGTTTCTGTACAAGTGCACTTTCAAGAAAAGCAAGGATTTAAGGCTGAGGCTTTATAAGGCATTGGTCTGTCTGTGCTTGGAATATCGTGAGCAGTTTAGGGCTATCTAAGGAAGCATGTGGCAGAAATGAGGGCAGTCCAGAGCAAGTTCACAAGAATGATCCCAGGAATGAAAGGATTAACATGAGGAGTGTTGGTCCTGTAATTGGTGGAATTTTGAAGAACGGGTGCGGGGGGTTGTGGGGGGAGGAGGGAGATCTGATTGAAAGCTATTAAATATTGAAGGACCTAGATAGAGTGGACATGGAGATCATGTTTCCAACAGTGGGGGGGGGGGGGTGGAGTCTATGAGCTAATGGCACAGCCTCAAAATACAAGGACTCTTTAGAACAGAGATAAGGGGGAATTTCTCCAGACAGAGGGTGGTGAATCTGTGGAATTCATTGCCACAGGTAGCAGTGGAGGCCAAGTTGCTGGGTATATTTAAAGCAGAGGCGGACAGGTTCTTGGCTAGTAAGGGCATCAAAGGTTACAGGGAGAAGGGGGTCGAGGGGGATAATAAATCAGCCATGATGCAATGATGGAGCAGACATGATAGCAAAATGGCTCAATTCTGCTCCCTGTGTCTAATGGTCTTAACTAAGTAGAGTGTGCTGATACATTGCTGTACTACAATGCTGTTCAGGTCAAAGTTACTCCCTTCAATAAAGAACATTATGTTTATGACTCTACCTCTGTCCAATTGTCTATGCAAGCAGCAACACCAAGTATACAAAACAAAAAGAAGTGCTCCCAAAGGCATTGAAGGTTCAAGCCACCCTCCATGTTCAATCATAACTTTTTCCTTAAATAATGTGAATTTTCTTCAGTTACATCAACCCCTCTTCTTTCAGCTTAGACACATGACCGGAAGATAATGCAATTTCAATCCAATTTACAACAAAAATGCTCCATGTATTTGTTCTGAATTTGGCTTGCTTTGACATAATGCAAGATGGGCAATGAACGAGATGACAATATCTGAATCCATCCCAGCTACCAAGGCCAAGGAGCAACTCAGCCAAGAAACCAGCTTCAAAACGTATGGTTAAGGAGCTCGGAAAGGGACAGACAAGTTTTAGAAATAACAAAATCTGTTTGGCAACTGAACAGGAGGAGCACGTCACTCAAAATCAATTAGCCTTGGGTATTGCACCACAAAACTTGGCAGTATTTGCCAAGAAGATCATACCATTTGAAATAGGATTTTCGAAAACCAGAAGAACTGGAGCAAGTCACAATACAAATGCAAGGGTGTAACAGTCGGTGATGACAAGCCATTTGATGACCTGTAACATTAACAAAATGACTCAAATACAGGGTACAGTGTGAAGGATATTTAAAGTAACATACAGAAAATGCCGGAGGATCTCAGGATCTATGGAAAAGAGTAAACAGTTGACAGTTTGGGCTGAGTCACTTTATCAGAGCTGGAAAGGAAGGGGAGAAGAAAGAGTAAGGAGGGGGTGAGAGGAGAGGAATAGGTAGGAGGTGAAACTGGGAGAGGGGGAGGGGTGAAGTAAAAAGCTGGAAAGTTGATTGGTGAAGGGGCTGGGGAAGGGGGAATCTGTCAGGAGAGGACAGAAGGTCATGGAAGAAAGGGAAGTTGGAGGTGCACCAGGGAAGGTAAGGAAAGGAGGTAAGAGAGGGAAACAGAAATGAGGAATGGTGGGGCGTGGGGGAAAAAGAGAACTATTACCGGAAGTTGGAGAAATCAATGTTCATGCCATCAGGTTGGAGGCTATTCAAATGAAATACAAGGTGTTTCTCCTCCAAACTGAGCGTGGCCTCATCATGGCAGTAGAAGAGGCCATGGACCAACACGTTAGAATGGGAATGGGAAGTAGAATTGATATGGGTAGCCATCAGGAGATCTTGCTTTTTGTGGCAAACGGGGTGAAAATGAGATGGTCTAATGCGTGCGATGAATATTAACTTCTTGGCCTGTAAGCTTCTTCCTTCTGGATTGATTGCTAAACTTGATTTGTAAGCACGGCATCTGCCACATGCAAGATCACAAACAAACTTAAGTAAACTTCCAACTAAGAGTTGTCTGACTTCTGGCCATAAAGGGAACTCGGTCTTCAGTTCTTAAAATGTAAATGGCAAGCGCGAATTACCTTGAGGTTAAAACAAGTATTGTCTAAAGACCAACTTTGCAAACAAGCTTTGTGGATCGTAGGCATTCTGTCTGGGAGAAATGACGCTTAGCTCACTACAGCTGTTTTATTACTGCTCTGGATCTACTACAAGACAATGGTTTACTTAATTTCAGGTTACTTCAAACAGACAAGCTGCCTCTTCCGTTGATTGGTTCAAGAAAGCTTCCACAACAAATGGGTAATATTATTTAGCATATCAACAGCTATGATATATTTACAGTTGGAAATTTTATGTGCTCAAGGTTAGCTTCACAGCCTTACAGCATTAATAGTAGGTAGCTGAAGACCTATGTCTCCAAAATACCTCAGACCGTTTCTGTTGAAAGGACACCTGAGGAAATATCATATGCGTGTGAAGTTACCCAAGTGATAGAAGAAGAGTGTCAATGTAGGGAGCAACTTAGGCTTATTAGGAGTGGTTGAAGAATATCAAAAAGAATGACAGGAAGATGGGGTGAATAGGATCCATTCCTCTGGCTTCAGTTTCTATGATGGATAACTTGCTTATCCGCATCATTGTATATCTTTTTAGTTTGTAGGAATTGTACTTGTTTTTGAAATCCTTTGAGTTTAAGAAATGCTTTGCATTTTAGGAACAGCTTGTAATTGGAAATTAAATGTTTAAAATAGAAATCCTCAGCGAGTTTCAAATGTGTTTTAAGAATACGCGGATTCAAACGTGCATCACAGTAAATAAACGAACTACTTTGATAGCTGGAAGAATCTTCTCCTTAGTAGGGAAGAGAAGATTACCATAAAATAGTGGGTATTAGCAACTAAAACTTGCCATAGAGAATAAACAAGGAAGTAAACTAGTCTTTTAAGATTGGGTTGTTACAGTATTATCTCCCTTTAGTGCAGGGTTCCCAACCTTTTATATTCAACGGACCCCAGGTTGGAAACCCCTGCTTTAGTGAGAGCATTCGTGGCTATTTACATCCAATAAGGCTTAAGATCTTTGTTTAGAACCTTTACATCAGCAAACCCAATACCATCACAACTGTATACATGTCCAAGGATAGTAATTTTAAAGGGAATTGGAGTAACATCTTCTTTCTCTATTGTCTAAGAAATGGAAAATATTGTAGAAGATAAGGGTGGCAGAGGAAAGGATTCAGCACCATCACAAGGGATGAGCCTGAGCAGATTTCTCAATGTGGAAAGTTAGAAATTGTCTGAGAAAGAATTTCAAATGACAGGAACCCAAGTGCCCCATGCACTCTAGCTGTAATAAATTCAAGCTTCTAAGTTACACCACACAGTTCCCGAAACTAGCCAAACCTGATCAACTGTAATTTAACGAAACTGTCAACTTCACCTCCCTTAAAAATAGTGACAAGGGAACAAAACTCCTCTGTCAAAAATTATCCTGCCCCACTTAATATTCAGATAAATTTTTTACATGCATATCAAAACGCAGTGAAATGCTTCATTTGCCAAAACAACCAACACAACTTAAAGGTAAGCTGAGGGCAGTCTGCAAGTGTCACCACACCATCTGGCACCATCACCATGTGAACACAAAGCTCAGCAGATCAACACCGAACACAAGAAACAGCAAAACAAACCCCTTTATACTCACATCAAAGTTGCTGGTGAATGCAGCAGGCAAGGCAGCATCTGTAGGAAGAGGTGCAGTCGACGTTTCAGGCCGAGACCCTTCGTCAGGACTAACTGAAGGAAGAGTGAGTAAGGGATTTGAAAGCTGGAGGGGGAGGGGGAGATCCAAAATGATAGGAGAAGACAGGAGGGGGAGGGATGGAGCCAAGAGCTGGACAGGTGATTGGCAAAAGGGGATACGAGAGGATCATGGGACAGGAGGTCCGGGAAGAAAGACAAGGTGGGGGGGGAACCCAGAGGATGGGCAGGAGGTATATTCAGAGGGACAGAGGGAGAAAAAAGAGTGAGAGAAAGAATGTGTGCATAAAAATGAGTAACAGATGGGGTACGAGGGGGAGGTGAGGGCTTAGCGGAAGTTAGAGAAGTCGATGTTCATGCCATCAGGTTGGAGGCTACCCAGACGGAATATAAGGTGTTGTTCCTCCAACCTGAGTGTGGCTTCATCTCTACAGTAGAGGAGGCCATGGATAGACATGTCCGAATGGGAATGGGATGTGGAATTAAAATGTGTGGCCACTGGGAGATCCTGCTTTCTCTGGCGGACAGAGCGTAGATGTTCAGCAAAGCGGTCTCCCAGTCTGCGTTGGGTCTCGCCAATATATAAAAGGCCACATCGGGAGCACCGGACGCAGTATATCACCCCAGTCGCCTCACAGGTGAAGTGTTGCCTCACCTGGAAGGACTGTTTGGGGCCCTGAATGGTGGTAAGGGAGGAAGTGCAAGGGCATGTGTAGCACTTGTTCCGCTTACACGGATAAGTGCCAGGAGGGAGACCAGTGGGGAGGGATGGGGGGACGAATGGACAAGGGAGTTGTGTAGGGAGCGATCCCTGCGGAATGCAGAGAGAGGGGGGGAGGGAAAGATGTGCTTAGTGGTGGGATCCCGTTGGAGGTGGCGGAAGTTACGGAGAATAATATGTTGGACCCGGAGGCTGGTGGGGTGGTAGGTGAGGACCAGGGGAACCCTATTCCTAGTGGGGTGGCGGGAGGATGGAGTGAGAGCAGATGTATGTGAAATGGGGGAGATGCATATAAGAGCAGAGTTGATAGTGGAGGAAGGGAAGCCCCTTTCTTTAAAAAAGGAAGACATCTCCCTCGTCCTAGAATGAAAAGCCTCATCCTGAGAGCACATGCGGCGGAGACGGAGGAATTGCGAGAAGGGGATGGCGTTTTTGCAAGAGACAGGGTGAGAAGAGGAATAGTCCAGATAGCTGTGAGAGTCAGTAGGCTTATAGTAGACATCAGTGGATAAGCTGTCTCCAGAGACAGAGACAGAAAGATCTAGAAAGGGGAGGGAGGTGTCGGAAATGGACCAGGTAAACTTGAGGGCAGGGTGAAAGTTGGAGGCAAAGTTAATAAAGTCAACGAGTTCTGCATGCGTGCAGGAAGCAGCGCCAATGCAGTCGTCGATATAGCGAAGGAAAAGTGGGGAACAGATACCAGAATAGGCACGGAACATAGATTGTTCCACAAACCCACCAAAAAGGCAGGCATAGCTAGGACCCATACGGGTGCCCATAGCTACACCTTTAGTTTGGAGGAAGTGGGAGGAGCCAAAGGAGAAATTATTAAGAGTAAGGACTAATTCCGCTAGACGGAGCAGAGTGGTGGTAGAGGGGAACTGATTAGGTCTGGAATCCAAAAAGAAGCGTAGAGCTTTGAGAACTTCCTGATGGGGGATGGAAGTATATAAGGACTGGACATCCATGGTGAAAATAAAGCGGTGGGGGCCAGGGAACTTAAAATCATCGAAAAGTTTAAGAGCGTGAGAAGTGTCACGAACATAGGTCGGAAGGGATTGAACAAGGGGTGATAAAACAGTGTCGAGGTATGCAGAAATAAGTTCGGTGGGGCAGGAGCAAGCTGAGACAATAGGTCGGCCAGGACAGACAGGTTTGTGGATCTTGGGTAGGAGGTAGAAACGGGAAGCGCGGGGTGTGGGAACTATAAGGTTGGTAGCAGTGGATGGGAGATCCCCTGAGCAGATAAAGTCGGTGATGGTGTGGGAGACAATGGCCTGGTGCTCCTTAGTGGGGTCATAATCGAGGGGTAAATAAGAGGAGGTATCCACGAGTTGTCGCTGTGCCTCGGCAAGGTAGAGGTCAGTACGCCAGACTACAACAGCACCCCCCTTATCGGCGGGTTTAATAATAAGGTTAGGATTAGTGCAGAGGGAGTGGAGAGCAGAGCGTTCCGACGGAGTGAGGTTGGAATGGGGACAAGGTGCGGTAATGTCGAGACGGTTGATGTCCCGTTGGCAGTTAGCGATAAAGAGATCCAGAGCAGGCAGAAGACCAGAGCGGGGTGTCCATGAAGAAGAGGAGGGTTGAAGACTGAAGAAGGGGTCATTGGTGGGGGTGGAAGAGTCCTTGCCGAAGAAGTAGGCTCGGAGACGGAGACGGCGGAAGAAAAGTTCCGCATCGTGGCGAACACGGAACTCGCTGAGGTGTGGGCTACTCACCTACCACCCCACCAGCCTCCAGGTCCAACATATTATTCTCCGTAACTTCCGCCACCTCCAACGGGATCCCACCACTAAGCACATCTTTCCCTCCCCCCCCTCTCTGCATTCCGCAGGGATCGCTCCCTACACAACTCCCTTGTTCATTCGTCCCCCCCATCCCTCCCCACTGATCTCCTCCTGGCACTTATCCGTGTAAGCGGAACAAGTGCTACACATGCCCTTGCACTTCCTCCCTTACCACCATTCAGGGCCCCAAACAGTCCTTCCAGGTGAGGCAACACTTCACCTGTGAGTCGACTGGGGTGATATACTGCGTCCGGTGCTCCCAATGTGGCCTTTTATATATTGGCGAGACCCGACGCAGACTGGGAGACCGCTTTGCTGAACATCTACGCTCTGTCCGCCAGAGAAAGCAGGATCTCCCAGTGGCCACACATTTTAATTCCACATCCCATTCCCATTCTGACATGTCTATCCACGGCCTTCTCTACTGTAGAGATGAAGCCACACTCAGTTTGGAGGAATAACACCTTATATTCCGTCTGGGTAGCCTCCAACCTGATGGCATGAACATCGACTTCTCTAACTTCTGCTAAGGCCCCACCTCCCCCTCGCACCCCGTTACTTATTTTTATGCACACATTCTTTCTCTCACTCTCCTTTTTCTCCCTCTGTCCCTCTGAATATACCTCTTGCCCATCTTCTGGGTTTCCCCCCCCCGTCTTTCTTCCCGGACCTCCTGTCCCATGATCCTCTCGTGCCCCCTTTTGCCTATCACCTGTCCAGCTCTTGGCTCCATCCCTCCCCCTCCTGTCTTCTCCTATCATTTTGGATCTCCCCCTCCCCCTCCAACTTTCAAATCCCTTACTCACTCTTCCTTCAGTTAGTCCTGACGAAGGGTCTCGGCCTGAAACGTCGACTGCACCTCTTCCTAGAGATGCTGCCTGACCTGCTGCGTTCACCAGCAACTTTGATGTGTGTTGCTTGAATTTCCAGCATCTGCAGAATTCCTGTTGTTTCCCTTTATACTCACACTCACACCTCCAGTGAAGTTGCAGACAACAGGACTCCAACTTCCCTAGTGGACCTTCAAACTCATAGATGTAGAGTTTCGGCCAACGTTCTTTCCGCTTCCGATTGACCTTCAATATCGACCCCAGAACGGGATCCCGAACTTTTGGCTTCGAACTCCAGACTCACATACTCGTGTACCTAGGAGTGACTGGCTCTTCTGGCCCCTGCTCGCACAGGCATCCTATCCCGGGGCCTGCTGACCCAGTGGGCCACCAGCCCTCGTCCTCACCCACATCACTTGCCAGCCTGACAGTGTCCTTCCCCACACGTCCAGGTCGCTGACCTTCAAATGCAGAGCCGAGGCACGGACTCCGGCCTTACCCTGAACTCGTCTACATCCCTAACGTGTCTGTTAACTCCCCTCTCAGTCCCAAGCACCATCCCCATGAACGTTTTTTTAAGAAAAAAACAAATGCGAGCCACGATTTTGACGGAGACCACAGCTCAGTGTCATCTTGACCAGACTATCAGAATATATTCTTCTTTCAGTTAGTCCTGACGAAGGGTCTCGGCCCGAAACGTCGACTGTACCTCTTCCTATAGGTGCTGCCTGGTCTGCTGCGTTCACCATCATTTTTTATGTGTGTTGCTTGAAATTCCAGCATCTGCAGATTTCTTTGTGTTTGCGTATCAGAATATATAACTGGAATTGATTGACAAAGTAAACCAGAAAATGCTGGAAACACAGAGCAATCTAGATAGCACAAAAAATACGTGTCAACGATTTAAAAATCAATGACTTCAGAGAGAAAAAAAATAGGCAGAACAGGTCTTCAGATGCAGAGAAAGGGAGGGAGTAAAGAATAATAAAAAGATATATGGTGGGAAAAAGAAGAGATCAAACCTGAAAAACAAGAGGAAAATAAGGGAGAGAAAATAAGAGGGAATGCCAACATTATCTTTGTGGCTGTCTGCAGGAAGACAAATCTCAGAGTTGTATTCCGTATACACTTTGATAACAAAAGTACTTTGCATTTTAATAGTATGTATAGACACAAAAAGGAGAGCACAAGTAGCCTCACTGAGAGTAATGAAAAGGCCCTCCCACAGTCCGGCGGGAAAAATGAGCACTCCAGTAGACTCAAACATTGGCCACAAAAAGTAAAAGCAATTACCTGACTGCCTCAGAAAAACACTACAAAAAAGATGGAATTCTTATTATTTGGATTTAGATTATGAGGACACACAGTCCTCTTTTATTGTCATTTAGTAATGCATGCATTAAGAAATGATACAATGTTCCTCCAGAATGATATCACAGAAACACAAGACAAACCAAGACTAAAAAAACCGACAAAAACCACATAATTATAACATATAGTTACAACAGTGCAAGCAATACCATAATTTGATAGAACAGACCATGGGCACGGTAAAGAAAGTCTCAAAGTCTCTCAAAAGTCCCATCATCTCACGCAGACTGTTGAAGGAAGAAAACTCTCCCTGCCATGAGCTTCCAGCGCCGCAAACTTGCCGATGCAGCATCCTGGAAGCACCCGACCACAGACCGACTCTGAGTCCATCCAAAAACTTCGAGCCTCTGACCAGCTCTCCGACACCGAGCACTCCTCAGCTTTGCCTGTTGCCGGGGCCGGGGTCAAAGCGCTCGGCAGAGATGGTGCTGGTGCTCGGTGTCTTCCCCTCCGGAGATTCTCAATCGCACAGGAGCAGCGGCTACGAAACAGGCATTTCAGAAAGTTTCTCCAGATGTTCCTCCATGCTTTTCACGGCTGTCTCCATCAAATCAGGATTGTGCACGGCATCCTACTTCACAAATACGATATCAATTCATCTTCTCCTCCCCCCTATAAAACACTCGCTTCCAAATCATCAGGCCCCACATTCAAATCACAGTCAACAAGCTCCAAAGCAAACACCTAGCCTGACAATGCAATGCAGGGCATGGCTCCACTGCCAGAGAAGGATACCCCTCTCAGGCAAAGGCACACAATCCCATTCCATGACTTGAAGAGCATGATTGCTGAAAGAGCCAGTCTTTCCACGACTATGATTGTTCTTTGCCCGAAAGAAGGGAATGGCAAACTAATTCTGTAGAAAAAAATTGCCATTGCCTTCTTCTGGGCTGTGTCTTTACAAGATGGGTGCCCCCAGCCCCATGATCAATACTCTTCAGAGATTGACTGCCTGGCATCAGTGGTTGCACAACCAGCTGCTCGTCCGACAATCCACCACATGACCCTAATCGGCCGGGGGGAGCTAAGCAGATGCTACACCTCTACACCTTATCTAAGAGAAACCTGCACAGGCTAGTGGAGGGAAGGAGTGCCTTACACCTTCTTTGGTAGAGACACATTTCTACCCTGCCACCAAAAACTAGTGATCATATTTCCTAAACTCCAACAACGAAAGTATTTCGTGAGCCGCAAAAAAATTTAGCGCATTGTAAAAGCAATTGTACAATTGCACGATTTCTCCAGTAGAGCATAATACATTCCCACAATGTACCGTTTGTTTCATAAACACAAGAGGTTCCGCAGATGATGGAAACTTTGAGCAACACACACAATGCCGGAGCAACTCAGCAAGTCGTGCTGCGTCTACGGAGGGGGATAAACAGTCAAAGTTGCAGTGCAAGATCCTTCATCGGGACTGGAAAGGAAAGGGGGAAGAAGCCAGGATAAGAAGGTGGGTGGAGGAGAACACGCTGGTGGGCGATGGGTGAGACCAGGTGAGGGGCGAAGTGCGTGGGCTGGGGAGGGGCGGTGAAGTAAGAGGCTAGGAGGTGATAGGTAGAAGAGGCAAGGGCTGAAGAAGAATAGAATAAAGGGGAAGGAGGACAGGAACCAGGTGTAAGAGGGTAACCAGAATGGGAATGAAGAAAGAGAGAAGGGGCAAGGGAGTGCCATTACTGGTAGAGAAATCAGTGTTGACGATTACTCAAAATGGATTATGAGATGTTGCCTCCTTCTCTTTAGTAAATGGTCTACTGTCCTCTCCTCTTAGATTACTTCCTCTTCAGCCCTTTAGCCCTTCCACCTATCGCCTCCCGGTTTCTTATTTCATGCCCCTCTCCCTTCCCCTTGTCTCTCCTATCACCCGCCAACTTGTGCTCCTTGTCCTCCACTCACACCTCACCCTTTCCAGTCCGGATGAAGGGTCTTGGCCCAAAACATTCCCTCCATAGATGCTGCCTGACCCACTGAGTTCCTCCAGTTTTTTTTCTGTGTTGTTCAGTTCGTTTTCATGTAGTTTTTGAAAGGAGAAGTTCAATCACAGTGATGACCACTAGGTAGCTCTTAACTTCATCCAACATTATAAAAATGGATGATCGTAAGTCTACAACTTTACAATCCCTCTGCTTTTAATGCTTCAGTTCAAATCATTAGAGTTAAGAGTGATTGAAAATGCTTTGCTGATTAATTATCAATTAACACACAACCTTGCATCAATAAAAATAATTTTTTTTGTCATCTTTTTTTCTGGAAAGCATAGCGGTTGCTCTTGTACAATGTGTGAAGAGATGATGGAAGCTCCAAGAAGACAGAGGAAATGAAAGGACCCTTGAGTATTATTGATTAAAGTGGCACACTATTCCATAACTGGAGATAAGAGATTGCAGATGCTGGAATCTGGATCAACACACAAAATGCTACAGGAACTCAGCGCTCTCTCCCCTTCCCCATCTGCTTATCAACGCCCTCACCTGGATCCACCAATCACCTACCAGCTCTTACTTTACCTTTTCAGACCAGCTATATCCTCTCTTTCAATCCAGATGAAGGGTCTCAACCAAAAACATCGACTGTCCAATTCCCTTCATAGATGTTGTCTGACCTGCTGAGTTCCTCCAGCATTATGTGTGTGATGACCCAATAGTTGTCGTGTTCACAAGCAGAGGAGTCAAGCAAGGCATTTGCAAGCAAACAGAGCTGACTCATCATGAGTAGTGGAGAGACTTCCAAAGACTGAAAAACGGTGTTATTTTGATAAGGAAATGAAGTATTTCATTTTGAAAGATAGGCAGCAAATACAGAGAGAGGCGTTCTGGAATACTGGATTTTTACAATACATTACTACACAAAAGCTTTACTGTTAACCAGCCTGTGAAGAGGACTGTTTAGCTTGTCAGGGATTTTAGATAATGTGCCAGAGGATCCTTGAAATACTAACCCATTCCAGGGGTGAAATTCACATATAGCAGGTGGGCAAAGAACTGATTAAGTTACGAGATGGACATCGGACAAGCAAATTGCAGACAATGAAGGAATACCCGACCTTCCAATAATCATACAGCTTACTGCTGCTGTAGCACCCCTCTCTATCTTAACTCAGCAGAGATCACTAACAAGTTGAGTCAGCAGCCTCCGTGCTGTGGGCAGGTTGAGGAAATTAGCTTTGGTAAAAGTGGACTGGGAAAAGGTTTTTTTTAAAAAGAGAAAGACTACAAAGTACTGCACAACTGGCTCCCTCTTTGGCACAACTGCACTGCTAAAACTAATAATATAAGAGAGAAAATTAACCTCAATCAAACAAGCTGACTCACAGCAATTTTATTAAAGACAAGTTATATCAATGAAAATAAGCAAATTTCATTATAGCTTCTGCAAATAAAGTAGACTTACAATCCATATGAAACTTTACCCCATCAAACGTTCAGTCCACCTTCAAGGAATTGGATATGAAACACACAATTAAAGTTAGAAGTACATTTATTATCAAAGTACGCATGCAACATACAACCCTGAGATTCGTCTTCTCACAAACAGCCACGAAATAAATAAAACCTTGGAGCACATCCAAAGCAAAACAAACAACACCCCCCCCACCATGCGTAAAATAAAACTAATCGCACAAACAGCAAAAAGAGTGAAAAAATACAGAATAAAAACATAAAAACAAGAAAGAGTCAAGGCATATTCAGTTCTGTTTAATCTAGTGCTGTGGCTCTCGCCATCCGCAGGCTGCCCCGATCAGAATCGCCCGAGACAGCAGCAACAAAAGGAGTGACCAGGCACCAGAAACACAGCACAACGTGAACTATAGTCCTATCCACAAACCACGTCGATTAAACCCTGCCCAAGATCCAGAACTCAGGTCATTGAGATGCTCCAAGAATTCCCTACACTATCCTATTATACAAAGATGAAATTATATATTTTACGGTGCAGTGTAGACCCTTCCAGTCCTTCAAGTCGCGCCGCCAGCAACCCACCGACTTAACCCCAGCCTAATCACAAGACAATTTATAATGAACAGCTGTTATTTCCTTTTTTCCTACATGATATGCGGATATCCAGGACAACATCTGCATTTGATGCACATCATTAAGGAGTCACTGGTGGTAACAGTACGCTCAGTGCTGAAGAGAGAGAAGTTATAGGATGTTGATGCAGCAAATCTGAAAGCATGGATTATGTGCAACTTGGAGGGGGAAACAAAATTGGAGACTTCTCATATCAGCAGAACTTTTAGTGGAATTACTGCAGTGCCTTTGCAATTGGCACTCAGCGGACCTTCTTGATACATCTAGACAGTGATAACACACAACTTAAAGGCAGATCCCTCCTGGTGGGATAACTGAGTCTGACTTCTGATATCTATATGGCGGTCCACTGAAGTTTCTGGTCAACTGTAACCACCAGATTGTCATGGGATTTGCCCTTGTTACTGATGTTAAATGCCGAATCGTCTCAGATTGATTGCAAGAATACAGCCGATCGATCATGGGGTAAATCAACTGGGCCTCCTACACGCGAGAGGAACGTAAAGCGTAGTGGTTAGTACTACGCTTTACTGTATCAGCAAGCCATGTCCAATTCCAGCCACTGTCCGCAAGAAGTTTGTATGTTCTCCGCGTGGCCGTGTGGGTTTCCTTTGGGTGCTCCGGTTTCCTTCTACAGTTCACACACACTGGTTGGGAGGTTAATTGGTCATTGTAAATTATCCTGTGATTAGGCTAGGATTAAAGCAGGAGATTGCTGGATGGTGCAGCTTGAAGAGCCAGAGGGCCTATTCCACACAGCATCTCAATAAATTTTTTTTTAAATTGGCACAGGCTTTTGAGCACAAATTTCTCATCTCAGTGGACCCAGTTTGCCACTCCAGCACTGTAAGTTGCCTCGTGTGTACCATTACTAACACAACTCAGTAAAAACAGTTCATTATACGACTCCATTGCCGTTCTTGCTCTGAGTATACATAACAAACGCTATTGTTAGGTTTACTCTCACCACAGAATCATTGCCTACCACCCGCACAGCACAAATACCATCTGGCACTTCGCAGCCTATCCCTGGACATTTTACAGATCTTACTGCATTTGGACAAGTACTGCTTCATTAGAATTCCAACTCGCATCTTCCAAATCATTAACAGTCATTCCCAGTTGAGCTCGAGATAAAGACAAGGTCTCTGAAGCAACTAATGTTTGGACCCAAGACACTGCAGGAATTCCTCAGGGCAACAGATGTCCAGGATTCAGATAATGGCCTCCTGTACCCATCAACTGTTGTCCAAGTTGCTATGCCAACCAGCAGAAGGTTCTACGCCAGGTTTCCACTGACTTTACAGTACAAATATCCTTAGTACTACACTTAATAAAATACCGCATGAGAAGCATTCAGACCTCACCTCGGGAATTCACCCCGTTTCCATGTTTTGACCTGGTCAATTTTTTGCAGCTGTGATTGGGGTACATCCATCCTCAGGGAAATTAAGGTTTGGACATGTTATGGAATATGGGAAAACTTACTTTGTCGCAGATTGGTATACTATTGTCACGTGTACCATGATATAGTGAAAAGCTTGTCTGTTGTACTGTCCATACAGATCAAATCATTACACAGTATTTCCGGATGTTGGTTAATGATATGTTTTACTATATGATAAGGATTTTTTTTCCTTTTTTCTTTCTTTACCAAACAGCTTTTTTTTGGTAGTGGGTTTAAATTTTTTTTTGTATAATAAAATTATTATTTTTCAATATTACAATCCAATTTAATTTGCATGAATATGGGATTTTGAGACTATAGTGTGATTCTAATATATTGTATTCTGTACTCTGTATTGTTTTAAGAAAAAAATAAAAATATTGAAAAGTATTTCCAGATAGAATAAGGTAAAACTATAACAACGCAGAACTAAGAGAAAAAACTACCGAAACAGTGCTGTGCAGGTAAATGATAAGGAGCAAGGTCACAATGTGGTCGATTATGAGATCAAGAGTCTATTTAATTGCACAAGATGTCCATTCTAGATTCTGGTAGCAGTGGGACAGAAGCAGGCCTTCAGCCTAATGGTACATGCTTTCAGGCTTGTGTAAATTTTGGCCAATGGGGAGGGAAGAGGAGAAAATGTCTGGGGTGGGAGGGATCTTTAATTATTTACTGAGGCGGCAAGAAGTATAGATGGAGTCCACAGGGGGAAGCCTAGTTCCCACGATGGGCTGAGCTGTATCCAGGAAGATGGCGATAGCAGCATCCACAAAGGTGTCAAGCTGTCTCACAGAGCAGAGTGAATCAGGAGACTGTAGAGAGCTTATATTGACAATAAACTGGACTGGTCAAAGAACACTGAGGCTGCCTACAAGAAGGGTCAGAGCCGTCTCTATTTCCTGAGGAGACTGAGGTCCTTTAACGTTTGCCGGACGATGCTGAGGATGTTCTACGAGTCTGTGGTGGCCAGTGCGATCATGTTTGCTGTTGTGCGCTGGGGCAGCAGACACCAACAGAATCAACAAACGCATTCGTAATGCCAGTGATGTTGTGGGGATGGAACTGGACTCTCTCACGGTGGTGTCTGAAAAGAGGATGCTGTCCAAGTTGCATGCCATCTTGGACAATGTCTCCCATCCACTACATAATGTTCCCACACCCCGCACTTCCCGTTTCTACCTCCTACCCAAGATCCACAAACCTGCCTGTCCTGGCAGACCTATTGTCTCAGCTTGCTCCTGCCCCACCGAACTCATTTCTGCATACCTCGACACTGTTTTATCACCCTTTGTTCAATCCATTCCGACCTATGTTCGTGACACTTCTCACGCTCTTAAACTTTTCGATGATATTAAGTTCCCTGGCCCCCACCGCTTTATTTTCACCATGGATGTCCAGTCCTTATATACTTCCATCCCACATCAGGAAGGTCTCAAAGCTCTACGCTTCTTTTTGGATTCCAGACCTAATCAGTTCCCCTCTACCACCACTCTGCTCCATCTAGCGGAATTAGTCCTTACTCTTAATAATTTCTCCTTTGGCTCCTCCCACTTCCTCCAAACTAAAGGTGTAGCTATGGGCACCCGTATGGGTCCTAGCTATGCCTGCCTTTTTGTTGGGTTTGTGGAACAATCTATGTTCCGTGCCTATTCTGGCATCTGTTCCCCACTTTTCCTTCGCTACATCGATGACTGCATTGGCGCTGCTTCCTGCACGCATGCAGAACTCGTTGACTTTATTAACTTTGCCTCCAACTTTCACCCTGCCCTCAAGTTTACCTGGTCCATTTCCGACACCTCCCTCCCCTTTCTAGATCTTTCTGTCTCTGTCTCTGGAGACAGCTTATCCACTGATGTCTACTATAAGCCTACTGACTCTCACAGCTATCTGGACTATTCCTCTTCTCACCCTGTCTCTTGCAAAAACGCCATCCCCTTCTCGCAATTCCTCTGTCTCCGCCGCATCTGCTCTCAGGATGAGGCTTTTCATTCCAGGACGAGGGAGATGTCTTCCTTTTTTAAAGAAAGGGGCTTCCCTTCCTCCACTATCAACTTTGCTCTTAAACGCATCTCCCCCATTTCACGTACATCTGCTCTCACTCCATTCTCCCGCCACCCCACTAGGAATAGGGTTCCCCTGGTCCTCACCTACCACCCCACCAGCCTCTGGGTCCAACATATTATTCTCCGTAACTTCCGCCACCTCCAACGGGATCCCACCACTAAGCACATCTTTCCCTCCCCCCCCCTCTGCATTCCGCAGGGATCGCTCCCTACACAACTCCCTTGTCCATTCGTCCCCCCCATCCCTCCCCACTGATCTCCCTCCTGGCACTTATCCGTGTAAGCGGAACAAGTGCTACACATGCCCTTACACTTCCTCCCTTACCACCATTCAGGGCCCCAAACAGTCCTTCCAGGTGAGGCAATACTTCACCTGTGAGTCGACTGGGGTGATATACTGCGTCTGGTGCTCCCGATGTGGCCTTTTATATATTGGCGAGACCCGACGCAGACTGGGAGACCGCTTTGCTGAACATCTACGCTCTGTCCGCCAGAGAAAGCAGGATCTCCCAGTGGCCACACATTTTAATTCCACATCCCATTCCCATTTGGACATGTCTATCCACGGCCTCCTCTACTGTAGAGATGAAGCCACACTCAGGTTGGAGGAACAACACCTCATATTCCGTCTGGGTAGCCTCCAACCTGATGGCATGAACATCGACTTCTCTAACTTCCGCTAAGGCCCCACCTCCCCCTCGTACCCCATCTGTTACTCATTTTTATGCACACATTCTTTCTCTCACTCTCCTTTTTCTCCCTCTGTCCCTCTGAATATACCTCTTGCCCATCCTCTGGGTCCCCCCCCCGCTTGTCTTTCTTCCTGGACCTCCTGTCCCATGATCCTCTCGTATCCCCTTTTGCCTATCACCTGTCCAGCTCTTGGCTCTATCCCTCCCCCTCTGGTCTTCTCCTATCATTTTGCATCTCCCCCTCCCCCTCCAGCTTTCAAATCCCTTACTCACTCTTCCTTCAGTTAGTCCTGACGAAGGGTCTCGGCCTGAAACGTCGACTGCACCTCTTCCTACAGATGCTGCCTGGCCTGCTGCGTTCACCAGCAACTTTGATGTGTGTTGCTTGAATTTCCAGCATCTGCAGAATTCCTGTTGTTTGCATAATGTACTGGTTGGGCACAGGAGTACTTTCAGCCAGAGACTCTTTCCACCGAGATGCAACACAGAGCGTCATAGGAAGTCATTCCTGCCTGTGGCCATCAAACTTTACAACTCCTCCCTTGGAGGGTCAGACACGCTGAGCCAATAGGCTGGTCATGGACTTATTTCCTGGCATAATTTACATATTAATATTTAATTATTTATGGTTTTATTACTATTTAATTATTTATGGTGCAACTGTAACGAAAACCAATTTCCCTCGGGATCAATAAAGTATGACTATGACTATATCAAACTTTTTTCCCCACCACTTACAAAATACACATAAACCAGAATAACTGCCTGTCATGTTTATAAATCATTATATAATTATAATTCATGTTTATAATTCTACTACAAGCTCCAAAGAGATGTGGTTATTGTTTGGGGAAAATCCATGGCCTCAGCCATGGTGGAATAGGAAACAGAGTAAAAATCCCAAAGAAGTGGGAATTTAGAGAAAATGGAGTGTGAGCATACTTGAATTGAACTGCAGTTTCATAGTGACGTACTCAAATACAAAGAAAATTGTAAATTGAGAAATATCCAAGCCTTTTCTTTCAAAGAAATGAAAGGAGTTAATGAGAGGGCCGTCTGAAAATCCCATAAGCAGTAAATAATTAAAATCAATTAAAATCGATGTCACTGAAGGATGACGTGCCAAATAAATGTAATAATGAAAGGTAAGCAAAAGGATCTTCAATACTAAATTATGGATTTCATTTAAAGGTGAACTAGCTAGGTCTGAAAATAGATAAATGTTTAAACATGGAATAAATAACAGGGGCACTGCAGGGAATGTGAATCAACGGTGCTGTCAGTTAACAGAGTAACGAGCTGGTGTAGGCAGAAAAGAAGGAACTACACGTCACTGCCCCAATCCATGCTGTAACAGCAACAAAACAGGCCCTTCAGCCCATCAGATGCATGCTGGCTTTTTCTTTGCTCGTTTACACTAAACCCATATGGTTCGTATTCTTCTATGCCTTCACTGTACAAGTGCCTGAGTAAAGGTAGCAACTGTATCCAATTCCACCTCCTCTTTCAGATAGAGTGCTTCGGATTGTTAGAGCAATTTTTGGGTGTAGCACATTTACATTCACGAAATGACTGCTTGGCCACCCATCTTCAAATCTGATTGTAAACTGTGGATTTAATTCAAACGAACAATTGGTTCCTAAATGCAGTGAATCACAGACCAGAGAATGCTGGTCAAAATCCATTCAGATGTCTGTGGTGTGGGTGCAAATCTGGAGGTGTGACGTTTGTGTGTAGTTTGAAAGAAAGCATTGTAAATATGGAATTGTCTTTTGATGTTTAGTACATAAAATGTGTGTAGTGCTGGGCATAGGCAAACCTCTCAACTGACAGCGTCTCCATATGATGCCTGCTGTATCTTGTTTTGTCGAATAAAGAACCAGCTTCATAACTGCCAGTGACTTTTCCCCGTGACTTCATTCACACAACACAGATATCAATCACTCCCCTGTGATAAATCTAATAAAGGCATTATAGAATGGAACAAATGGAAGCAGCAAGATAGGAATATTATAAGCAGAGGCATTTGGTAATCACTCTGGGAACAGTTGCTGTGGGGAATGAAATGGGATCAGTGCGAAGTGTGAAGGTGTGCTTGATGGTTGGCATACTGGCCTTGGAGATGTACTGCTGCAGCATATGATTAACTCCTGAAATAGAAGATAACCAAGGTGGCTGGAGTTAAAAGAATCCAGAATGGCTTGTTGAAAAACTACTGGGCAACACCAATTATGTTAAAAAGATCACTCCCTACTCTGTACATAGTTTTCTTCTTTCCATTGTTCTTTCTTTCCTCTCCTTTCTATAAGTGTATACCTCAGATAAATAGTATGTGGAGATTTGTGACAAATATGATTATGATATATGTACAGTATCTGAAATACATCTTATGGAAATGTTTGTTTGCTGATGAAATTCAATAAAAAATAAATTACAAAAAAAAGTAACTGGGAAAGAACTTGGAATGAAAGCGGGACTGGTGGGATAACTTCACACTCGTCTCAAATGGAAAACATTACTTTGTAGGTGTTACCCTACAACCTAAAGACTCACTTCCAATGACCCTACAACTCATGTTCACAGTATTATTGTTGTTGTTTGTCTTCTTTTGCACATGATTGTTGGTCAGAATTTATGTATAGTTGTTCTTAAATTCTATTGCATTTCCTTATTTTCCTGTAAGAAAATGAAATGCAGGGCAGCACATGGTGACACATACTGTACGTACTTTGATAATAAATTTACTTTGAAAAAGATATCAGTTATCACAGTGCCTGATTAGAATGGCTGTGGAAAAAGAACAAAGACGAGGATCCTCGAAGCAAGCGTCAATATCCAGTCAACTGCATGGTAAACTCAGGAATATCACCAAGGGTTTGTACTGGCTGGTGAAGGGGAAAAATCTACGTAGGATTTAATGACTTCTTTCTAAAGAGTAAAATGTAACGAAGATAGATGTAAAAATCAGGGGTTCTGAAGAGAAAGCAATAGAGAAACAGCAGAGGGAGCTGAAAATTAAGAATAATCTGTCTGTATCATGAGAAAAGAAATCAACAGGAGAATAAAAATGAGGCGGCAAAATGCACAAGAGAATTGCCAAGGTAAATGAGCTGTCATGGAATCCATATTTATGCCTAGGAAAGGAAATTAAACAAATCTAGTTAGAAGCACAAATCTAGCTGAGAGTTCGATAGCAAAGGCATTATAGAAGAACCTAAGGGCAGGCGACTAAAGCGGGGGGGGAGTTTATTTCGAAGGTTAAACTGAGATGGTTAAATATGATGAGAGAAGGTTTGTCTGCAGCATACACGGTCATAATCGGACCAAATTATCTGTTTTTCTCTGCCATTCCACAGAGAAACAAGAGGAGCTCAGTCCCTCCAACCGCCGCGTGTCCTGCCGCAGATCCTGGATCTTCACCAGCTTTGCTCACGTGCATCTTCTACACCTGCATCCTCTGACGTTCCTCCACGTCCAATAGCATTAGACATACTCTCCTACAGAATAACAGTCTGGTCCAACAACCCACTTAAATCCAGGGTTCAGCTCTTCATCCAATGCTACATTGTTGAACGCTTAAACTCATTTGCTTGAACTTTAACAGTTCAAATACACTTCACATTGATTGTAACATTGCCAACATTACTTATCTCAGATATGCAATATTGATAAATAGAAAGGAAACAAAGGGAACTTTGCTACATTTGTTGGAGGAACAGGAGACATCAGACGATTGCTTCAAGGTGGCGAACAGTAGCACCTGCCACCCTGGCCACGCCCCCTTTTCCCCACCTCTTCCTTCCGGAAAAATACAAGAGCTGGCATTGAGTGAAGGATCAGGCTCAAGAAAGGATCCTTCTCCACTGCTATCAGACTTCTGAACCAATCACACTTCCCGGTAGAGCTGCCTCATTCTCAAATCCAGAATTCTACCTCATCCATTATAGTTACTTCAGCACTTTTTGTGCTACTTTAGTTTCTGCAGCATCCATTGTTCTTGCACTCATCATAGTATTTATTATCACTATGAAAACTGTTTACTCTGTGAGCTATACCCTAACAATTTTATTGTACTCTAGTGTATACAACAATAAACAAATCTAAATCAGTAGGGATGAAACAAATGTACTTTTGAGTGTTGATATGTGGTAAGTGATGATACCTACAATCTGATATGGTGCCTCATCCTTCATTATTTTAAATTAAGTGGTTTGAAGGAAGGAACAACAAGTTCTATTACCTAAATTGTTAGATTGTACTAAATAAAGAGCCACAATAACCAAATGTGTGCAAGATGGAAAGAGTCACAAAATTGCAGTCAACAGATTAAAAAAATCAAATCATTGGCCCTTTTGGTAAAACAGACAATTCCTGATACGTTCTGGATAAGGAGGGACTGTAAAGTGTGATGAGGAACAAAAGTGATGGGGGGAGTGTTCAAAGATCTTCATCCAAGGTTCAAAGTCTGAAAGAGGATATATTTGGTCAGGCTTTATCTGGAGCCCCAAATTTTGTTTTAGGCCACACATCCATAGGGCAAAGATGCACTAGAATTAAGGAAAGCCTAAATCATGGAAAACACATTGCACAATTTCAGTGTGGATTCCTCCAAGTTTATAACTGGGAGGGAGGATCTACTGTATGGCCATCTGAAGAAAACTGAGGAAAAGAGGGACCCAAAGCCATAGACAGAAAAACAGGAAAAGAAAAATCTTAAAAGATACACAAAAAGTTGCAGAAAGCTGAAAGACAAATGTAAATACTGCAAAAATCAAGACTTTCATGGCACAGATCAACAGATTTTAGGTAGGTAACACAGGCAATTAGAGTGCTGTAGAAATTACCATGGCCTGACAAAATGGCTCAGTCAAGTTACTTCACACATAGACCACATAAAGTGCAAGTGTGACTTGGTGATGGAGTTGCTGGTATAAACGATGGAGACGTCACATTAGCTTCAAAAACCTGGTGAATGCAAGAAACAGTAGGAGAGAAAAGAGAAAATACATGAGGATCCAGATTGGGATCCTTAACGATTAGCCTGCTACCTCCCCTAGAGCATACAAATCTGTCCCTCAGCCAAGACTGGATTGGGCTCAGCTGTTGTACTTTCCACTGAAACACAATGCAAGGGAGGGGGAAAATAAAAACAGAACAGGGAGAACAAGTCCTTGGAAATGACACATCAAGAGCCACCCGTTTTATTCCTCCACTCCCTCCCCAAAAAAAATAAACAAATAATCTAGAAGATCTTCTCCAATTTTATTCTCCGCTTTAATATATGGAGATACTCAATGTTGCTATTGAAACATTATGGTAAACTTCTGATTCTCCAATATCTAATTTTTTTCCCAGATATTAATTTGCAGCACAAAATATCAACATATCTGGCATTTTTGCCCTAACAGAGAAGTATTTCCAAAACCACAAACACACCCTTTACAGTACACTTTGCACAGAAGTGGAAAACAAAGCATGGATCCGGTCCAATTTGCAATGGGATTGCTTCATTCCATTCACATTCCTTCACTACCTTGTATTAATTATATGTTCCTTTAAAAAAATGAAAAGGTTCCTGCTTTTCCGATTCCTGTTGCACTCCACTAGTCCAGCAGCTGAACAGGTGCAAGGCTACTTGCCCCAGCTCTGCTGTGAAAGCAATATTCCAGCCTCCAATCCTGAAGGTGTTGCCTTTCACTCACACAGGCTGTGGTAACCCGTACATATATCACTAAACCCCTAGTCTCAGTGTCTGAGCCTAGGCAGCAAACATTGGAAATCAGCTTTGATCACCCAGAACTAGGGATCCTTAAAACCAAACAGTGTCATTGTAATTTTGGGCTCCTTATCTAAGCAACGATATGCTGGCATTGGAGGTGCCCTGGGGAAAGTTTACGGGAATAATTTCAGGAATGAAAGGGTTAACATGTGAGGAGCATTTAGACCATAAGATATAGGTTCGAATTAGGCCATTTGGCCCATCGAGCCTGCTCCACCATTTCATCATGGCATATCCAATTTTCCTCTCAACCTCAATCTCCGGCCTTCTCCCCATAACCCTTCATGCCCTGGCCAATCAAGAATCTGTCATCCTCTGCCTTAAATATACACAAAGACACAGCTGCCTGTGGTAAAGATTTCCATAGATTCACCACTCTCTGGCTGAAGAGATTCTTCCTCACCCCTGTTCTAAAAGGACACCCTCTATTTTGAGGCTGTGTGACAAGTAGCATAACTTCAGTGACAAGAACCATTACCATATTCTCTGAAGAAACTGGGACAGATATTAAAAACAGCCTTACTTACATTTGATAGGCCTGGGCCTGTACTCGCTTCAGTTTACATGAATGAGGGGGGAATCTCATTGAAACCTACCAAATATTAAAAGGCCTAGCTAGAGTTAGGCGATGAGGATGCTTCCATTATTGGGAAGAGTCTGGGACCAGAGGGAACAGCATTAGAACAGAGGGACATCCATTTAGAACAGAGATGAGGGTGAAAAAAGGCGGGAGGAGAAGATGGCGGCGCAACGCAGCTTGCAGCGGCCACTCCGGTGAATAATACCTGTTATCTATCAAGTAGGGTGCCGTGTACAATCCTGATTTGATGGAGACAGATGTGAGAGCACGGAGGAACATCTGTGAAACTTCTGAAATGCCCGCTTCGCTGCCACTGCTACTGGATGATCCAGAATCTCTGGAGGGGAAGGCCCCAAGTCCTCGGCTTTGCTTGTTGCTCGGCGGCCGGGACGGGGTCAAAACGCTCGGCAGAGATGTTGCTCGGTGCTCAGTGTCGGAGGGCTGGTTGGAGGCTCGAAGTTTTCGGACAGACTCAGAGTCGGCTGCGGTTGGGTGCTTCCAATGCATCCGCAAGTTTGCAGCGCTTGGAGTTCATGGCAGGGAGAGTTTCTCCCTTCTACCGTCTGCGTGAGATGATGGGGCTATTGGGACTTGAGACTTCTTTTTTACCATGCCCATGGTCTGCTCTTTATCAAATTACTGTATTGCTTTGCACTGTTGTAACTATATGTTATAATTATGTGGTTTTGTCAGTTTTAGTCTTGGTTTGTCCTGTGTTCCTGTGATATCTTTCTGGAGGAACATTGTATCATTTTTCAATGCATGCATTTCTAAATGACAATAAATGAGGACTGAGTGTCCTCATAATCTAAACAAAATTCTTTAGCCAGAGGGTGGTAAATCTGGGGGATACACTGCCCTATACAGCTGTGGTGGCCAAGTCATTGGGTATATTTAAAGCGGAGGTTCCTGATTAGTAAGGGCTTCAAAGGTTCCTGGGAGAAGGCGGGAGAATAGGGTTGATGGGGGGTGGGGGGGTGGTTTAAATAAACCATGATTGAATGGCAGAGCAAACTCGATGAGCTGAATGGCCTTTTCCTGCTCCCATGTCTATGGTAAGGGAGAGGGCAAAGTCAAGCAGGAGGGGCGAGAGAAGAGGAAACTTCCAACTATAACTTGGTAGCAGTGTGCAGCCATCATGGAAGGCCCGGAAGAGCTCAGCCACAACAGCAATGGAGATAATCCAAAACTCCTTCCCAAAGCATATTTTGTTGCCTAGAATGGTCCTTGCACCGGAAATCTCAGAGGCACTCCAACGGCGCAGGAAATGCAACTATTTCACTTCTCACAAACGAGGTCTGTATTGTCAAAAAAGGTTTCAGAGCCACCTTACTGCAGCAGATTGTAGTTTGACGTGGGTGGTGCAGATCACGTCACCTTTGCAGAGCAGAGAATCACTTTGCTGCACAATCCCCAGTTCCTTCAGTGGATGAAGGCCCCTGCATCACTTTTGCCTGGTCCACGTACACAAGTTAAGGAGCGCCTTATTCTGACTTGATTTGTAATGCCATTTTATATTTTTCCCTGTCAAAGCTTAATTTATTGGAAGTAATTTTCATCAAAGGCATCAGCCAATGTAATAAAAAAAGATGTGATGACTAGTGCACTCTACCCATCCTTAGTAATGAAGTACATAAAACATTAGAGGGACAGGTGGGAAGGAAAATGATAATAAACACAGTACTCCTCTGCACAGAGAGAGGCTCTACTCCTTACAGTGCAAAAGACTTTATAAATCAAAACCATGTATCCCAAAGAGTTGATAGCATCATAGCAATACTGCAAACCAGACACTTTAATGGAAGTTCACTAAATAATATTATTACTAGGTAACACTCAGATATGATACCAGATGTTTGGCTTGTCCCCACCTTTCCTGTAGGCTCCAATAACTTGAATACAACAGTGCCAGAAAACTGCTCAGCCACGGGAAATATTGCAAGTATGCCCAGAGCTTGCAACAAACTGCGAGAGATACCAGATGAGGATCAAGAAGAAAGAAGAAATCCTCGTATGATTCTTCCCTTGGGTGATAGCCTCCTTTATCCAAGCAAAGCATCCATACTGGTGTCCAAACCAAAAATTAGGTCAACAACACAAGATCCTGGGTGAGAGAGCAACACACACAAAATGCTGGAGGAAGTCAATGGGTCAGGTAGCATCTATGGGGAGGGAAGGTCAACTCAGACCATGAGTCTGAGCACGTGCTGGGCAAGTGGTTAAGGCGTTCGTCTAGTGATCTGAAGGTCGCTAGTTCGACTCTCGGCTGTGGCAGTGTGTTTGTGTCCTTGAGCAAGGCACTTAACCACACATTGCTCTAGTGTCTGTGTGAGGAGTGGTGTTCCACTCTGCGCCTTGTAAGGCCTGAAAATGCTCGACGCAGGCATCTATGGAAAGGAACAAACAGTCGATGTTTTGGACTAAGACCCTTCATCAGGACTTCAAAAAGGGGGAAGAAGCCAGAATAGGAGAAAGAGTTCAAGCTGGCAGGTGATAGGTGAAGCAAGGTGAGAGGGAAGGTGGGTATGAAGTGAGAAGCTGGTGGAAGGGTAAAGGGCAAAAGAAGGAATCTGATGAGAGCAGAGTGGACTCTGGGGAAAAAAGGAAAGAGGAGGGGCACTAGAGGGAGGTGATGGGTGGGTGAGGAGAAAAATCAGAGCTAAGAGGGTAGTCAGAGTGGGGAATGGAAAAAGAAAAGTGGGGAAACTACCAGGTTAGAGAAGTCGACATTCATGCCATCATCAAAACTGAGGTCGATAAGCTAAAAACCAAATCTTGAAGCACTGTTGCTCAACTATGTGTAGATATAGGTATATTAAAAACAAACAAACAAGCAGCCTCAGAGCAGCAAAGCACCCCATTTCTGATTTTAAAATGGTGTTCACTGACCTTTCAGGCAACACATTTTGCTAGTAACTGTGGTAAATTTTCATTGTGCTTTCACTAGATTGAAAGTTAATGGGTTATTCAGTTGTGGCGATTAAATTAGATGTGGGACAGTCCCCTCCATCTGCCTCCACCCAACAGAAACCACCATCTAATCGAAACACAGTGCCCTTCATGTCAAACTGGTCAACTTAATAATGAGGAAAAATTACACAAAGAAGGATAGGTAATACAACATTAAAGTTTCTGGATCAGAGGTTGCTAAAAGTTACAGCAGGAATTAGTGACTAATCTATTGGTCATGAGGATCCATTAAAATTATTCCGGATCACGTGAATGGATTCATTAGCCTAAAGCAAGAGCACAATGAAAGTTAACACCATCAAGGTCATGACACAGACCCGCAAAATATGTTTCTACAGATGCGAAGGTTTGTACAGAGTTATAGCCTGCAGAGTTTTTGAGTGTTGTATTGGACTAAAGGAGGGAGTGAACCCCAGGCATTGTTACTGAGAGGCGCGCACACACACACACACACACACACACACACACAGACACACACACACACAGAACAAGAACAGGATTGGGCTGGGCTGTGGGGAACAGGCTGAACTGAAGAGATAAAAAGAAAAGGGAAGAATGCAGCGTGAACTGAGTAACTGGGGGGGGGTGGTCTGTAAACCGTTGTGAAATTGTTCATTGTAAAAACAACAGTGGAGACAAGGTTCAGAAAAAAACAAAAGAAAGGTTGTGCAGATAGGGAATCCAAGCTATACAGGTTAGCCAGCAAGCACCTTTATTACAGTAAAATATGGAAACTAACTCATTCCTCTAAGTTACAGACAAAATAGCATTATATTTGACAAATCTTTAAAACAAGCCCCATAATTGTGTGCTCAAACATTTCCTTTACATAGTGTGCAAGCTTCCATGTGTGCATTTACTCATTATAAAATAATAATTAATTGGGTATTAATTGCTCCTGCTGATTAGGTTGACCACTCCCTTTAAAACAGATTTACCTTGGAGTTATTTTGGAGTTTTATTTTCCCCAGCAGGCTTAGGCCATTCAGACCAAGTCTGCTCTGCCATTCAACCATAGTTTCCACCCCCCACCCATCATTCTATTGGCAGATTATAAACATACTGTTTATACAGATCAAATTATTAAACAGAGCATTGAGCTAAAATACGGTAAAACAAGAATAACGTGTAAAAGATATTGTAAAAGTGCAGTGCCAGTAAACGATAAAGTGGTAGATCATAACAAGGTAGATTGTGAGGCTATGACCCCATTTTATCATACAAAAGTCAGTCTCATCTCCCATATTCCTTAATGTTTCCACCAATTGAAAACATATCAATCTCTTGTTTTAAGTACACCCAACGACTGAGCTTCCACAGCAACAAATTCCAGTGAATCACCACC
This sequence comes from Mobula hypostoma, assembly GCF_963921235.1. Lineage (NCBI taxonomy): Eukaryota > Metazoa > Chordata > Chondrichthyes > Myliobatiformes > Myliobatidae > Mobula > Mobula hypostoma. The sequence goes on along the minus strand of NC_086121.1, from coordinate 30,037,569 downwards.
CTCAGGCTAAAAAATTCCTTTTCATCTCAGTTTTAAAAGGCACTTCTTCAGATCCTAGTCTCTCCCACTAATGGAAACATCCTCTTCATGTCCACTCGATCGAGGCCTTTCGGTATTCAGTAGGTTTCAGGAATCGGTGTGCCCATGACTTCAATTAACCACACACACACACACACACACACACACACACACACACACACACACACACACACACACAGAGCTGCTTCTATTCCCAAACTCAATGTTGTGATCCAGTGCCATCAGAATAAAGATAAAAAAACAAAACCAAACACTCCTGTGCAAAATAATATTTCAACAGTTACTTACTCGATAATTTGCCCCACACTAGGAATGCTTCTCATTCAGTAATATGATACTTTGAGCACTCCTGACACACAACACACAGGGGAATGTCTGCCAGATTGGAGACAAGGCCCTAATTTAAAAATCGCAGGGTTGCAAAGCAACCATTATATCAGCCAAACTGCATGCTCATGGTTTATGGATGTCAGCAGGCTCCTTCAAGTTTAATTACTGATTTTCTCTAAATCACATACTTGTGAAAATACAATAGCAAAAAAAAAGTGACACTTGTTCTCAGCATTACAGCTGGGTTTTGCAATTAAAATTTCAATTTATCCAACAAAGGCATGAAATTTTTTTTTAAAAATCCACTTTCACCAGAGAAAACAAAATTTTCCAGAAAAGGAAACATTAGGCCAAAACATCCTGGATTAACTGGAGCAAATGGATTAGAACGCCATTTTATCTCCAATGCTGCATTCATACATCCTCTCAGAGCCTGATTTTTCAAATGAGACAAAGTTCAATCTATCTGCTCTGTGAAAATAAACCTTTGGACATCAGATGGCTTTCCGCGCAGAATGACTTCCCTCAGCTACCAACATCCAAGGTTAACCAATCATTTCCCATACTCATTTTTGGTCCCTAGCTGAGAATAAATTGGTTGCCATGTTTACAGTACCAATATAACAGGAATAACGGCCCTTCAAAAGTTGCTCTTAATCACATACTGTACTAATAGAAAGTGTTAAATATATTCAACTTTCTTTCCCACCCCCACTCCAGGTGTAGGCAAGAGAGACATTAGTAAAGGAGACTGTAAAATGTTTTGACTTTGATGAGCAGGTTTGCACAATCCAGTAGTCATTACCACACTTCAGATGTAACCAACTGGCTGAGGTAACAAAGGAGTATGGTGACTATGGAAACAAACCCAAGCAACATTCAGTCGCTTCTGTAGGGACACAAAGCCAAGTGGAAATATTTAGGAGGAAAATGAGGGGCTGGTTTGCATCCTGATCATGTCTGTTCCATCAGCACTAGAAGGAATGTAAATTGGTTCCAAATGCCTTCTGCTTCCTCAGGAAAATTACATGTTAAACACAGCTTTGCAAGGTAAAGCAAGTGTAAAATGCAGCTCAGTCTCACAGTCCCACTCCAACCAGCTTTCACCTATCGCAGTCCGACGTCTCATTGCATTCTGCCAGGACAGCCACTCCATGTGGCAAGAGTAACACAGATCCCACCAACTCAAAAGCCACACGGAAAATGTAATTATGACGCCCCCGATCTCCACAATCCCTCCTGGACAGCCCAGCAAAGCAAGAGCCCACCAGCAGCAACAAAAAAAACATTGCCGGTCTAACCTGCCATCACTGGGATCGATTGAGAGAGGAAACGCTGCCCCGGGACACTTTCTTCAAATGGCACCAGCAGAGTCGCAAGACAAAGGACCAGCCCGCAGCAATGCAAGGCATCCTGAGTTTGAGGCAGGAGCACAAGCCGTAATACACTCAGAAGCTAGAGTGCGAGCTGAATGCATGGCGTACTACTGTGTTTAGCCTACAAGTGCACTGCAAAGCACTTCACGTACAAAGTACTCTAAATTGTTGCATTGTGTAGCAAGAGTGCATACATCAAATAACAATAGAGTTGTCAATTTTTGACTCCCTTAAGGAAATTCTGAAGCTTTATCTCCATCCCCCTAATAAATATAGCTTTGAAACTGTATTCAAGCACCAAAACAACAAAAAGCTTAGAGAGACAGGATGGGGCACAAGTCAGGAAGATCTCACCACTGCGATCAATTCCAGAATGTGCAAAGACAAACAGGCTCATCACAATGTCAACACCATGCTGCTTGCAAAATTCACATCTTTTGTAATGTAATAGCCCTACAATTGTTGCTTCTTCTAAACTTCACCTCTTCTAGAATTTACAAAATTCTTGCCTAGAAACCTCAATGTTTTGAGGCTCAAGCGGAATTTTTTTGTTTTTTTATTCCGCACCTTCTCTGCTGATTTGATGTGACACTAACGACACATTTCACTGTATGTTTCAACGTACATGTGACAAATAAAGGTCATCTTTTTTCCTAAGAGAGTCAACTCCAGCTGTGTTACAGTTCCACACACAGGGCCACAGATACACTGCCCAAACGATTCCGTTCATCAGAAACCAGCCAGTGAATGCTGGTTGCCAGGGGAACTGGGTTGGGCAAAGTTGGCAAAATCAAGGCCACTACCTAGGGCAAGGTGACCTGAAATGATCTCCTGCCTATCACCTCCCCCTTCCCTTTCTCCTACGGTCCTCTCTCCTCTTCTATCAGATTCCTTCTTCTCAGGCCCTTAACCTTTCCCAGCCACCTGGCTTCACCCATCACCTTCCAGCAAGCTTTCTTTCCCTCCCTCCCCCCACCCTCACACGTTTTTATTGTGGCACCTTCCCCATCGCCTTCCGTCCTAGTCCTGATGAATGGTCTCAGATTGAAACGTCAACTGTCTATTCGTTTCTATAGACGCTGCCTGAACTGTTGAGTTCCTCCAGCTTTGGATTTTCAGTGTCTGCAGACCTTCTCATATTTACGATCAAGCAATTATATCACTTGTTTGTTTATGTGAGCATTTCCCAACATTTATTACTCATCCCTGACTACCACCGAGAAGCTGGTAGAAAGCCACCATCTTCAATTGCTGCGGGTCCTCTGGTGAAGACACCCCTGCTGGCTTCATTGCATAAGCAGTTTAAGTGATCTCTTCCTAACCACGTATTAAATAGTCCCCTCATTCTTATTTCAGCTGAAGTGATACAAACCTGTACTCGAACGTTAGACCTTCCAAGTGTTCTCAACTGAACCACAAGAAAAAAAGAGGGCTGAAATGACCTTAGCCACTACAGGCCCTTTACCAGCACAGTGCCGGAGGAACTCGGCAGGCCAGGCAGCATTTTTGATTTCCAGCATCTGCAGAGCTTCTCTTGTCTGAGGCTCTTTACCAGTTGAGTTCTCGTGCTCCATCTACTCACTGCGCCAATGAATGCACCCACCAGTCTGCAAGGCTGCAAGGTAACTAAACCAACCAATGTCGCAGCTACCATTCACCCAGCTCAATCGCAAGTGTTTGGGGGGGGGAAAGAGTGGGGGAGATTTTCCTACCACTGCTCACATTATTACAGCAAGTTACTCCATAATTAATTGAGAGACAGCCCAGAATATGCTCTTCCAGCAAACCCCTCCCCCAAGATTTAACCCAAGTCTAATCAAGGGACAATTTACAACAGACATCCCACCTCTCCCGGAAGTTCCAGGAGTCTCCTGCATATTGATAGCGGCTCCCTGATGCCCGCAAATTATATACAATATCCCGGAAACCAATTTTTTTGAGAGCGAGAGAGAGAAACCACGAGAGAGAGCGAGCGAGCGCGTGCCATGGCAGAGTGTTCCATGAAAAAGAAAATATAAAACGTACGTCACCCCAGACTATGCTAAAGTGTACCCCTGCCTAATAGGGGTCAAAAATAATGACAGTGTTGCTCGCTGCACTGTTTGCAACAGTGACTTTTCTATTGCCCATGGTGGATTAAGACTGTAAAAGACATGTTGAGGTGAGTTTAACAGGTGTCATTCGTTCATTAGCATAGCTAATGTTATTTAAACTAGCTGGCTAGCTGCTAAGGAGCTACTCTATTGCAGACATCCCACCTCTCCCAGATGTTCTGGGAGTCTCCCGCAAATTGATAGTGCTACCTCCCTGAAATGAGTTTTTGCAGGCTGGGGTGTCTGATTTATAATGACCAATGAACCTATCAACTACTTTGGACTGTGGGAGGAAACCGGAGCACCCGGAGGAAACCAGGTCACGGGAAGAACGTACAAACTCCTTACAGACAGCGGCAGGAATTGAAGCCAGTTCACTGGTACTGTAAAGTATTGAGCTAACCACCATGCCGGAGCAGAGCTTTTAGCCTTCCTCAAAGCAAGGCAGAGGATAGTTTCTTAATTTATACTGTTACGAGAATACACATAAAATTAAGATGTTTGCTGGCCTGGGCTAGCATCAGTGGCATCAGCAGTTGGTCTGCCACCTGCCCTCAGGGGAAGGAGAGATAAGGAACAATGGAGCAGCGTCTGGAGATTTGTAATGAAGGAATGTGGGAGAGAGAGCTGTCTGGAGCGGCTCCCCCCTTTGAACCTTGAACTGTTTGAAGTGATGGACAGGCGATACCCCAGCAGGGGGATAAAAAGGGACAGGTTCGCTAAAGACGGACACACGCCACCCGAGGTAACGAGACCCTGGAAGCGGTGCGCCTCTCACGAGTGGGTGAGAAGCACCAGACAACGACAAGGGTGGAAAGGTATGATTAGCGGGAACCCGGTGTGTGTCCGCCCTTGCCTGGGTGCCGGGTTCACTGCAGAGGATCGACCGCATCTGGAGGAGGGGTCACAGTCGGTGGCCTCAGGTGACATCACCAAGGACCCGCCCAAAAGCTGTTTGTGAGCCATCTCGCTGGTCTGTGAGTGAAGCAGTGTTCTGAATGATCAGTTGTTCCTATTCTATCTCTCTCTCCCCCCACGTTGTCCCTCGCCATGGCAATGATTACTGCGAACTGAACTGGACTGAACTTTGAGTCATTTTGAAATTTGGTCATTTACCCCCTAGACAACGATAGAGCTTGATTGATGCTGTTATCTTAATTCTGTGCACATGTGTGGTTATCATTGTTGAATTGTTGCATTTATTATCCTTTCGATTACTGTGTTGCTTGTTTCTTTAATAAAACTTTCTTAGTTCTAGTACTCCAGACTCCAACTGAGTGATCCATTTCTGCTGGTTTGGCAACCCAGTTACAGGGTACGTAACAATACAATCAATCAATCAATCAATAAATAAATACCATGACCCACAATGCATCCTTATAAATAATCTCTATATAGGTCAAAACCCAAAACGCTGACAATTCCTTTTCTCCCATAGATGGTGCTCAACCCAGAGTTCTTCCAGCAGATTGTCGCTCTGGGTTGCAGGTTTCCTCGCTAGAGCCACAAAACACACAAGATGACGCCAATTAGAGATTAGCAATTCAAATTTTTAAAAATATATTTGCACACTCTTCTAAAAAAAATCTTGTGATTCCCATAGTGCATGAAGTGCAACACCAAAAGTACAATTGAAAATTCATAAACACATTCAGCCAAATACAGCACCACAACAAGTTCAAGTAAGTACTATTTATAAGGAGAAGAACAGACTGTTGGAATGAGTTCCATTTTAGGCTAGAAGCTAGTAACTCCAAAGAGAATGCTGGCTGTAGACCAGAACTTTAGCTTCGTCTGGCAGGCCAGACAATGTGGAATTCGCCCATTTTTGGTGAAAGCAAACTATAAAAATCTCAAGTTTACTGGCTAGAAGTTGCCTGGGTTGCAACTTCTGTGCCTTTCATACCAATAATTAAAACATTAATGAATGGAAGCTAATGTGATCACTAATTTTACATATACCCCATAAACTTCCCAACTCCAGCCTAAAGTAAATGTATCCATGCAGTCGGTATGCAGTTGCTCAAAACAGACAAGTCACAACTTATCTTTGGATAACAAACCTCTGTTAGCTGCCACAAAGGGGCAAATAGTAAAGAACTTCCACTTCTTTAAACACAGGAGATTCCGCAGATGCTGAAAATCCAGAGCAACACACACAAAATGCTGGAGGAACGCAACAGGTCAGGCAGCATCGATAGAGTGTAATAAACAGTTGACGTATCAGGTCTCAGCCGAAATATCAGCTGTTTATTCTCCTCTACAGAAGTTGCCTGACCTGCTATGATCTTCCAGTATATTGCGTGTTATCCCCAATTCCTATGTATGTATGTATGTGCACAGAGTAGTCTTTGTCTACCTCCTAAAGGATGACTTGCTTCTATTCTGGTTTGTAAGTTCCAAGGCAGGCAACTTTTCTACAGATGGAGCAAGAGAGGGTGGTCAGCTGGGTGACTTGGGAGGTGGTGCACTCTTTCCACCTTTCACTTTGTGGTTCTATTTCTGCCCAGTATATGGACACAAAGTTCTCACTATAAAACAGACCCTTCAGCCTAACTTCTCCATGCCAAGCAAGTTGGTCCTAAATGTTCACTTTTGGCCCATATCCCACTAAACATTTCCTATCCACATACCTGTCCTAATGTCTTTTAAATTGAGTTAATGTTCCTGCCTCAAACACATCTTCTGGCAGCCTGTTCCATGACAGCATCAGAACTAAACAGACTTCTGATTCTTAGCAATATTTTCACTGCAGTTATGAGGTTCTTCATCTTACTATCTTTCTGTTAATCATTGCATGTCACTGCTTAACCCACCCCCTAACATTTCAATCAACCCACTGTTCAATGAAAGCAAGGCTGTTCAATGGGTCACTTCTTGGTCAGTGAAACCTTGGAAGGAACACTAGGATGTTGGGTCTCAGTTTCTATAAACTAGGCAGGTCAAAAGGAAAAACAAGTATTATTCTTGATCATCTAGAGAACTGTGCTTCCTGGGTGTGAAGAAAGAAGGGAGAAGAGGCAAATGGAAGATCCTTCACCTGATCTCAAAGTATGGAGTTGGAATTACTCTATGATCATCTTTAATACTCCCTATTAAAGGAGGAGAAGATGGCAGCACGCCTGCATGTGCGCGGCCCTCCGGTGAAAAATGATATCGTATCTGGTAAATAGGGACCGTGGACAGTTCTGATTTGATGTAGAATGGACGTGAAAGCACAGAGGAACATCTGGAGAAATTTCTTAAAAGGCCGTCCGCTGCTGTCGTTACTGTGTGGTCGGGAATCTTTTGGAGGGCAGGCTTCAAAATCCCCGGCCTTGCCTGCTTTTGACCGAGAAGGAGGCCGAATCGTTCGGACAGAGATGGCGCTCAGGACTCGGTGTCGGAGAGCTGATCAGAGCTCGAAGTTTTCGGATGACTCAGAGTCGGATTGTGGTCGGCATGGCAGGGAGAGTTTTTCTTCCTTCTCCCGTCTGCGTGAGATGTGGGACATTTGAGAAACTTTGAACTTTACTGTGCTCACTGACTTCTTCATCAAGTTATGGTATTGTTGCACTGTTTGTAACAATATGTTATAAGTATGTGGTTTTGTCAATTTTTTCAGTCTTGGTTTGTCCTGTGTTTTGTGATATCACACCGGAGGAAATAATGTATCATTTCTTAATGCATGCATTACTAAATGACAATAAAAGAGGAATATGCGTCTTCATAATCATGTCCACTGTGTCATCATGGGCCACCAATTCCAAAGAGTCAGTGGGGGCATCAACTTCCTTCTCCTAAGTTTTAAGAACATTGTTGAAGTTTTTTTTTGTCTGTCTGGCAATCACTTCCGATGACAGAGTTCAGAAGAGAGTGCAAGTTTTAAGAAACTGGTCAGTACAGTAGCAAGATTGCAGCAGCATTTTCATGTTACCAGACGAGATGGATAGTGACACTGGCTTGGTCCACAAAGTTCAGTCCCCTTGAACAACGAGCCAATAATCCAGATTCTTTTTTGCACGGACCTCCCTCCATACGTAGATCATCTCAGGATTATCAGCCTCAAGTATGAACAGTGGCTGGACAGAGAACAAATTTAACAGCAAATAATACTTGTATTAGGACTACAGTAAATCAAAAGATACGAAGTAAGTTGTTTGCCAAGTATTCTCAATCGTTCAACATCTTGGAAAGGGGAGAAACAGATGTCTGAGGATTTTGCAATATCCACACAAATCTGCTTCTGCAGTTTGTATTTTAGACAAGATCACAACAGGAAGGGAAAAATAGGGAATGTCAGTAATAGTAGAAAAAGTATTATTGGCAAAATATTGAGTTGGTGCATGCCTACAGCCAAGGCAACAAACTCTTTCCGAATGTTCTAATCCATCTTATTTCACAGGAGGGCTTTATGAACTGAGTACTTCATACCATGCTACTGGGACCTCATACAACAAGGTCAGCCCTGTCAGTGTATTTAACAATGGATGCATTCATTTCCAGAGTACTACAACATAAAAGTAAGGATGTAATGTTGAGTTTAATAAAGTGTTGGTCAGATTGCATTTGGAGTATTGTGCACAGTTTTGGGCCTCATATTTAAGGTAGGGTGGGCTGGCATTGGAGAGAATTCAGAGGTGACTTACGAGAATAATCCCAGGAATCAAAAGTGTTAATGTACGAGGAGCAACTCATGACCCTGGGTCTGTATTCACTGGAGTTTAGAAGAATGAGAGGGAATCTCATTGAAACTACCAAATATTGAACTGCCTGGATAGAATAGATGTGGAAAAGATGCTTTCAATAGCAGGAGAGTCCACCAAACAGCACAGTCTCAGAGTAGAAGGTTGTCCCTTAAGAACAGAGGTCAGGAGGAATTTCTTGAGCCAGAGATTGGTGAATCTGTGGAATATATTGCCATAGACACCTGTGGAGGCTGTGGGTATACTGGCTCTGGAGGCAGTGCAGAGGAGGTTCACCAGGTTGATTCCAGGGATGAAGGGGTTAACCTATGAGGGGAGATTGAGTCACCTGGGACTATGCACTCTGGAAATCAGAAGAATGAGAGGGGATCTTACAGAAACATACAAAATTTTGAAAGGGATAGATAAGATAGAAGTAGGAAAGTTGTTTCCATTGGTAGGTGAAACTAGAACTAGGAGACACTGCCTCAGGATTCAGGGGAGAAGATTTAGGACGGAGATGAGGAGAAACTGTTTTTCCCAGAGAGTGGTGAATCTGTGGAATTCTCTGCCCAGGGAAGCAGTTGAGGCTTCTTCACTAAATATATTTAAGATACAGTTAGATAGATTTTTACATAGGAAGGGAATTAAGGGTTATGGGGAAAAGGCAGGTAGATGGAGCTGAGTTTACGGACAGATCACCCATGGTCTTATTGAATGGTGGGGCAGGCTCGATGGGCCAGATGGCCTACTCCTGCTCCTATTTCTTATGTTATGTTCTTGTATTTAAAGCAAAGGTTGACATGTTCTTGATTAGCAAGGGCATCAAAGATTATGGGAAGAAGGTATGAGAATTGGATTGAGGGGGAAAATTCATTAAAAATAATCAAATGGTGGAGCAGACTTGATGGGCTAATTGGTGTAATTTTGCTCCTACACCTTATGGATGCAAGAAAGAAATTACATTTCCTTGAAACAGATGTGGTAGTCATTTATGACATTAGGAAGCTGTTTTAAAGAATAAAGTAAAATTATTCATTTATGCAAACCATCTAAATCCAAGCAATTCAATGGAAAGCTCTGCATTTAACCAAATACTGGCCAGAGTGGAATTGGGTCCCAAGACCCAAACGTCAGGATTCAATTCCTGGCCACAAACTAATCCAAATTAAGGCAGTAATCACAGAAGCAGCTTACATTCACTCGGCTCTGAGCTAAATACTGGAAAAGCAGAGTCTCCCCTATCCCGATCAATAATCATTGGATGGAGGAATGGAACAGGTTTAACCATAATGCCCTGTATGTGGACCAGCTTCGAGGCTGACACCTAAAGAAAGGACCATTGAATGGGAGTGAGAAGAATGGTGCCAGTGAAAGTGGAGCCCAGCATTCACAGTCATTGAGTGGAAAGAACAATGTACAAAGTACTGGAAGGTTCTGGGGCTGGGAGGAGGTGGGGTGGATCTACACTAAAAAATGCAGACATAACAGACATCAGGGACAGACTGTAGCCAACATACAGAAGGTCAGGAAGGCAGAAGCCCTGAAGCGGGCAGGATACTGTCAGCATGAGGGGTAATCACTGAACCCCAAGGAAGTGAGTTGTAGGTGGCGACAAGGAACAGGGGCAGTGGAAGGAAAGGAACCACTGATTTTCTGAAGCAGACTGGGAGAAACATTTTCTACCGGCACGAGATTCCAAGCTAGAAAGCACTGACGTAAACAACAGTTTATTAAAATTATCCAATCCACAAGAAGTGACACATGAAGACTTAGCAAAGACTGGAAAGACAAAATTAGACATAATAACTGGCAAGGAGAAACTGGACTAACTGGTTTGACCATCCTAAAGGCAAGCAGATGACCCATCATCTCCACTGTATAAATTTACTTTCTTGAATGATGACCAGGAAGTCAAGGTACAGTACCTGGAATCAAATGCAGGTAGCAACAAGTGGTACATTCCAGCACAGCGATCTCTACAGAGAGTTAACAGGATAGCTGGAATCACTGTAAATAAACCAGCTAATAATATCAGTAAATGGGAACCAAGCCCATCAATTCACTAATTTAACCTAAAATGATACAGCTGTGGAAGTGGACATGAATTAGAGAGACAAGCAAACCAAGAAACCCAACACCCTCTCCTTCTTCCTCTGTCTTGAGGGATAAACTGTGTCAGGCATTGGACACTAGCCTCAGAGAGAAAGGAAATGGGTTCAATTCCTGATCAAAGACTTGAGCACAAAAACACACCAGCACTAATTAAATGTTACATTATTGGCAGCATCTTCTTTCAGGTGGCTTTTTAAATCAATCACTGTCCATCGTCCTGGGTGGGCAAAAGAAGCACGCCTTTGAAAATTAACAGGATAGGAATAATATTTCAAGTAATATTTATCTCCCAGCCCAAATGTTCACTGTCAAATCTTTGGTTATGGGATCTTGCTGTGTATAAGCAAGGCTTCCACATAATTCACACAAACACAAACCATGGCCATAACTAGTCTTGGACCCTTACCCTTGTCCACATCAGTTCTAATGGCGTCGACTCAAGCTGTAAATACACAGCTCTGAGTTGGAGGCAAGACCCACTCTGGGCTGATATGCAGTGCCCACCTTCCCACCCAATTAGTCAGCCATATCGTGTATCTACCAGGTCGAGGTGCAGCAAGAAGTCTTTGGTCTGAAATGTTCACTCTGCTTCAGACGCTGCGTGAGTCGCCGAGTTTCTCCCCCCCCCCCCCCAGCATTTTCTGCTGTGTTTAACCGCAAGTCATAATCTCCCCACCTCGGCACCGCTTCCCTCACTAGGAAGCTACGGCGCTTTCGACAGATGAGACACAAGCTGCGGCGTTTAATTCTGAACAGTGCGGTCAGAATGCAAACATACATTTTTTCTTTGTACTTTTACAAAAGGATGCTCCTCTTAATATCAACTCAGTGTGACGGACATGTCATGTTTTGCTGGCCTAATTCATACATCCCCTCTTTCCAACCCCCAATAAGGAAAGGTTTGATACTTTCCATGAAGCTATTGTCTGTACGAATATGGAGTTAACTGAAATCTCAGACTTTAAAACTATAAAGCATTTGCCGCGCAACATATGTTTGGGTTATTCTGTTGTATTTTTGCCCCTTGATTTAATGGATCACGGGACAATGACCGTCACTTACACCCCATCTACCCCCACCCCCACCACAACCTTGGTTGTTTAAGATCTTTGTTTAATAAACATCATGCACTGATTCAAATGCATGCACGAAATACACGGTGAAAATTAATCCTAGCACTTGTAGGTGGACGTTTAGCCTCTCCTGTGGGTACATGCCCCTTTAGAACCGTGCGCTCTTATTTTCCGGAAAACACGGAGGCAGAAACCGAGATTTACCTGGATTTCTTCAAAGGATTCGTCGATGTTGGTGACATGGTGCTGCTCGTGCAGTGTGGGCTCGTCGCAGAAGAAACATACCAGGCATTTGTCGTTCAGACAGAACAACTTGACTTTGTCATGGTCCTTGCAGGGGAAGGAGTTCCTTTGCGCTTGTAGGATGGCGTCCAGCGGGAAAGCGCTGTACCTCTCCACGATATTGGACAGCTTGAGGCTCGGGGAGAGGAGAGGATCCCTGAAGATTCTCCTGCACTCCGGGCAGTCTCGAGAGCTGTGATCCTGCCTGTTCCAGTGTTCGGTGATGCACTTCCTACAGAAATAATGCTCGCAGCCAAAGCTCACTGGATCCTGGTAAATACTCAGGCAGATAGAGCACAGAAGCTCGTCTTTGAGGCTGCAAGCCATGGGAGCAAAGGGTTGGCAGGTCTTGATGTGGTTTAAGTATGCGACTACTCTCCCTCCAGGCCGCTCCCGTGTCAATTTCTCTCCGCAATTGTCCTTATTCGTGATCAATTTCATTCCAGGAAGTGTCCCTTTGGAAAGCACCAAACTGGCACCTGAGGCACGGGGAGGGGAAACCAGCAAAGATTTCTTGAGCCTGGGCATTATCAGAATGTCGCCGTGCCTTATCGTTAGCTGAAGTGATGAAATCAGCAATTCTGCAAAAAAAATATCCATCACCGTCCTTTAAAATGTGCTTGCGGGGGTGTTTCTTTTGTTGGTAAATTTCCCTCCCCCGGGAAGTGGTTTCGCCTCGATTGTGTTACATTCACGTTGCGATCGGATTCGCTACATAAAAAAAGGGAAAATAGAGATTCTGAACCACGGTCGGTAAAAGTGTGGCTGATTTACCCTCGCGAATTAATTTCCGAATCAGTGACCAAGGTCGAACACCTTTTGTTTGAAGAATTTCCCGACTTCAATTCAAAATTTAGCCTTTTCCTTTTTGAATCAGTGCAACCCTTGTGAATGTAATTTTAGATTATGCATTTTCGGTCTCTTTTTTCCTTTCTCCGTGATAATCTACCGCAAATTCCGTCTGTTGCTTCCTTCCAGGGGCAAACAGCCCAAATTCAATCTTTCATCGAGATCCGGGGGCCTGTCAGAAGAGTTCAGTTTCAAACCACTTGCTTACCAAGGGGCCACAGGGTCAAAGGTGCATTCTTGGTCAGAGCACCGCAATGTATGAAAGCGATCCCGTTGTTATTACACAGCACTGTCTGGATGGAGATGTTGCTGATAGACTCCAGCAGAAGTTTGGATGGTAGGATTTCATAATGTGTCATCATGAACTTTTTCATTTAAGCAATACATTTACAAACCATCTGTCTTAATTAGATGGTCCAGAAGGATTTTAAAGTAGGCTTTTTAATAGTATATGAACACAGAAAATGTAGGATAGTGAGTGAGATCATGAAAACCACCAAGCCCATTACAACCACCCATTGATCCTATTTTTTCATTCCTTCTCCCTACGGATTCCACAACACACCTAAACAGAAGGACCAATTAACCAACCAAACTGCACGTCTTTGGGATGTAACACAGCACGGTAGCGTAGCGGAGAGCTTAACAATTTACGTCAACAGCGACTCAGGTTCGTTTCCCGCTGCTGTCTGCAAGGAGGTTGCACTTTCTCCCCATGACTGTGTGGGTTTCCTCGAGGTGCTCCGGTTTCCTCCCACATTCCAAAAGATATACGGGCTAGCAGATGGGTGTAAATGAATGGTGTGGTTCTCTTACCATGATGTATCTCCAAATAAAAAAAATAAAGTAATTGGAGCAGTATTTCTAAATAATCTCTTAAAAAAAGTTAAGGGGTATCCTTCACAGAATGTCTACTCAGACAGCATCAAAGTTCAGGATTGAACCCCGGTTTCTGGAGTTGTAAGACAGTAGGTGTACTAGCCGAAGCACTCTGCTACCCGATAGAGACATACCACACTCAAACCAATTAACCAGCAAGACACAGACAAAGACATTTCCTCAATTCATTCCCTCGACTGTGGTGAGTTGGCCAGACGCCAGAAACTATGATACAATTTGCCTCTATATCCTTAGACTGCCAAAGTTAAACAGGCTCTGCACCTCTGTCAGAAAATAAATGAGCCTACATGGAATTGTTTGAGCAAACAGTGGAGTTTAGCAATGACGCACTCAAAATAGCATCAAAGAAGCTGCCTTCTAGGGTCAGGAGTAATTACGTGGTTATTATTAATGGATGTTCATAAGTCCTGCAGATTTACTTAGCACTTATTGGTGTGTTAATATTAAATATTACCAGACAGCTTTCATGGAATAACGCAAAAAGAATTTGCCTGATTAAATCTGCTCTTTAAATCTGTTCCTAGTTCCTTGTTGTTTAGGACCAAACAGTTTTATCGTGGTATCTCACAGAATTTTTCCAAGCTTAATCAGTGAGACAATAAGATAAAGTGGGTTAGTTTTAATCAAACTTGAGTTTTGGCACCAGATGTGGCTCAGTATAAACAATGTCTTCCCTAAGTCAATGGATGGTATTCAACCCTTACTGTGGAAATGAGGTCTCCAGCCTTCCTGAAACTGGTCTTGTTCATGTGTGATGAAACATGGACTCTCCACAGAAACATCTGATGACGTCATGTGCTCAGCATACAACACTGTTGGAGGAAGCCAGCGGGTGAAGCAACATCTTTGGAGGGGAATGGACAGTCAATGTTCTATGTCAAGACACGTCATATACACTGAAAGAAGAGACAGGAGATAGCCAGTCTACACACTCACCTGTTCTCCCTGCTACCCTTTCAGTCCAGATGAAAAGTCTCGAACTGAACATCAACTGTCCATTTCCCTCTATAGACCCATTGGGTTCTTCCAGCAGTTTGTCTTTTGTCTTAATTTCCAGCATCTCCACTCCCGCACCAGCAAGCACAAGAAGGGCTTCTTTCCTGAGGCTGTGACCCTGCTGAACCTCACATCACAGCGCTAAGCAGTATTGCACCCATATTGTACTGTCTCAGTACTTTTATATTTGTGTGCTGTAGCACTTTTTATTTGCAGTTATTTTGTAAATTACACTATTCTTTGCATTTCTGGTTAGATGCTAACTGCATTTCATTGGCTTTGTATCTGTACTTGGCACAAAGACAATAAAGTTGAATCTAATCTAATCTGCAGTCCCTTGTGTCTCCTGATGTCATGGGCTACTCTTTCAGTAGCTGGACTTCTATTAAATTAAATTCACCTTTCTGCATTTGAGTGTCACAGGCAAGGACAAAATTTATGGCCCGCCCTTAAGAAATGAGTTCTGAGCTACTGCTCCAAACCTCTGTGGTACATCTGGTGAGGGTGCTCACGTAATACTGTTGGATTTAGACTCACCATCAGTGTTGTAGGGGATGAAAGTTTAGGATGAATAATGGGGTGCCAATCAGAAATATAGCTTGGTCCTGGATGGCATTGAGCTTCCTGAGAGTTTTTTTGGAATGCATTCCACCACACACTGGAATTTTAAGTTGTAGATGGAAGAAAGGCTATGAGATGTTAGGAGGTGAGTCGTTCAGGACAAGATAACAAACCACTGATCTCCTGCAGTCACATTGTGGCTGGTCCAGTTGAGTTTCTGACCATCGGTGACACCCAGGATGTTAAAGGTGGGAGAATTGGTGATGGTTGGCACTGTTGTGACACAACTGTTCCTGAACACTTACCAGCCCCTACCTGAATGTTACAGACATTAACTATTTCCTTTGCTGAGGAGTTGCAGATGTCAGTCATCAGCATAGAATGGAAGTGAGTGATGAAGCAGCTGAAGATGGTTGGGCTCAGGATACAATCCCAAAGAACTCCTGCAGTGATGTCCGAGGAACCGGGTTTACCGGAAGCGAGTGACCACCACCACCTTTCTTTGGGTAAAATATCACTCAAGCCATAGCCGTATTCTTTGCTGAAGCTCGTTGCATTTTATCAGCTGCTCTTGATATCATTCAAACAAGTCCCACCAAAAAGTCCGAGAGATGTCCCTCTCACCTCACATCAGAAACTCTGTTCCTTAGTGTTTAAACCAAGCTGGAACGTGGTCTGGAGTCAACTAATCCAAGGGAAAGCCAAGTTGGGTATTGAGGAAGAACCTATTGGTGTATAAGTGCAACTTGATTACATAGTACAGCACAGTACAGGCCCTTTGGACTACAATGTTGTGCCAACCCTCAAACCCTGCCTCCCATATAAGCCCCACCTTAAATTCCTCCATATATCTGTCTAGTAGTCTCTTAAACTTCACTAGTGTATCTGCCTCCACCACTGACTCAGGCAGTGCATTCCACACACCAACCACTCTCTGAGTAAAAAACCTTCCTCTAATATCCCCCTTGAACTTCCCATCCCTTACCTAAAAGCCATGTCCTCTTGTATTGAGCAGTGGTGCCCTGGAGAAGAGGCGCTGGCTATCCACTCTATCTATTCCTCTTATTATCTTGTACACCTCTATCATGTCTCCTCTCATCCTCCTTCTCTCCAAAGAGTAAAGCCCTAGCTCCCTTAATCTCTGATCATAATGCATACTTTCTAAACCAGGCAACATCCTGGTAAATCTCCTCTGTACCCTTTCCAATGCTTTCACATCCTTCCTATAGTGAGGTGATCAGAACTGGACATAGTACTCCAAGTGTGGCCTAACCAGAGTTTTATAGAGCTGCATCATTACATCACGACTCTTAAACTCTATCCCTCAACTTATGAAAGCTAACACCCCATAAGCTTTCTTAACTACCCTATCCACCTGTGAGGCAACTTTCAGGGAACTGTGGACATGTACCCCGAGATCCCTCTGCTCCTCCACACTACCAAGTATCCTGCCATTTACTTTGTACTCTGCTTTGGAGTTTGTCCTTCCAAAGTGTACCACCTCACACTTCTCTGGGTTGAACTCCATTTGCCACTTCTCAGCCCACTCCTGCATCCTATCAATGTCTCTCTGCAATCTTTGACAATCCTCTACATTATCTACAACACCACCAAACTTTGTGTCATCTGCAAACTTGCCAACCCACCCTTCTACCCCCACATCCAGGTCGTTAATAAAAATCACGAAAAGTAGAGGTCCCAGAACAGATCCTTGTGGGACACCACTAGTCACAATCCTCCAATCTGAATGTACTCCCTCCACCACCACCCTCTGCCTTCTGCAGGCAAGCTAATTCTGAATCCACCTGGCCAAACTTCCCAGGGTTCCATGCCTTCTAACTTTCTGAATAAGCCTACCGTGTGGAACCTTGTCAAATGCCTTACTAAAATCCATATAGATCACATCCACTACCCTCATCTATATGCCTGGTCACCTCCTCAAAAAACTCTATCAGGCTTGTTAGATACGATCTGCCCTTCACAAAGCCATGCTGACTGTCCCTGATCAGACCATGATTCTCTGAATGCCTATAGATCCTATCTCTAAGAATCTTTTCCAACAGCTTTCCCACCATAGACGTAAGGCTCACTGGTCTATAATTACCCAGACTATCCCTACTACCCTTTTTGAACAAGGGGACAACATTCGCCTCCCTCCAATCCTCCGGTACCATTCCCGTGGACAACGAGGACATAAAGATCCTAGCCAGAGGCTCAGCAATCTCTTCCCTCGCCTCGTGGAGCAGCCTGGGGAATATTCCGTCAGGCACCGGGGACTTATCTGTCCTAATGTATTTTAACAACTCCCACACCTCCTCTCCCTTAATATCAACATGCTCCAGAACATCAACTTCACTCATATTGTCCTCACCATCATCAAGTTTCCTCTCATTGGTGAATACCGAAGAGAAGTATTCATTGAGGACCTCGCTCACTTCCACAGCCTCCAGGCACATCTTCCCACCTTTATCTCTAATTGGTCCTACCTTCACTCCTGTCATCCTTTTTTCTTCAGATAATTGAAGAATGCCTTGGGGTTTTCCTTTACCCTACTCGCCAAGGCCTTCTCATGCCCCCTTCTTGCTCTTCTCAGCCCCTCCTTAAGCTCCTTTCTTGCTTCCCTATATTCCTCAATAGACCCATCTGATCCTTGCTTCCTAAACCTCATGTATGCAATTCAGGTGTTATCAAGCATCGAGCACGTCCTTCATCAAGACCCCCACTATCCAGGCTATGCTCTCTTCTTGTTAGTACTATCGGGAAGAAAGTCTCACATGACCAGATTCGGGAATACTTATTACCCTTCAACCATCAGGCTCCTAAACCAATGTGGACAACTTCACTCGCCTCAACTCTGAAATGATTCCATAACTTAAGGACTCACTTTCAAGGACTCCACAACACATGCCCTCAGTTGTATTTATTTATTCATTTAGTTGCTAGTTTGTTTATTTATTTCTATAGTTCACCTTCTTTTGTACATGGGTTATTTGTCAGTCTTTATATGTGTGTAATTTTTCATTGATTTTGTTCTCTTTCTCTGTTCTACAGTGAATGAACCTGAAGGTACTATGCAGTATATGCACTTTGGAAATAACTTTACCTCGAACTTGGTTGCTCATCTACACTTCCCACCACTTTAAAGATGATTGAGGGTAGACTGATTAGACAGTAAGGAAACAAATCAGATTTGTCCTGCCTCTTGTGAGCAGGACTTAGCTGGACCATTTTCCATATTCAGATTACTGACGTTTCGCCCAGAGCATGATCAGCATGTTGAAATCCTGTTCTTGAAGTATGTCGGGAAATTGTGCGTCTCCAGCCCAATAGCCGCAATAGGTGCAAAATGACTGGCTAATCATGGCCATCCAACATGGAAAGTCTGCTTTAAGATACTGTAATAATTTTCACTTCTTTCTCTGGACCTCCAAACCACTGAACACCTCATATCTCTAAACGCTCAGGCTTGATTCTACATTTGTACTACCACGTGATCATTTGTTATTTGCTTCACTCTTCATTGTATTTTAGTAAGGATTCAGAATGTTTCGTAACTCTTCCGCTCAACTCTACTTACAATACTGTTATGATCTTGCATCTTACTGTTTACCTCACTGCACTTTCTCTGTAGCTGTTGCACTTTATACTCTGCATTGTTTTACCTTGACGCACGGTGTAATGATTTGATCTGTATGACAGCGTACAAGACAAGCTTTTCGTTGTATCTCGGTACATGTGACAACCAATTCCAACTCCAATTACTCACTGCAGAAAGACAGTGACACATCATTATCTTCTCAAGGCATTTTGGGGTTGGGAATAAATGTGAACCTCAGATCATAAAAATGAAATTAAAAAAGAAAATAAATTCAGATTTCAGCATGGGTAGTTTTGGTGTTCTTACTTATCACCCACCTAAATATTTCCACAATAACTTTCTCTTCCCCCGCCTGAATTTGCCTGTTTCTCTTCTTTATTTTGTTCACTTCTATCTATCATCCCCCTTTCGTCCATCTCCCAAATAAACCCCCATACTCCACCTGGTTCCATCTGCCTGTCATCCTCCTTGATCCGCTAATCACCTCTGGCCCCTGTCTCTCCACTGCCCCCCTCCCCACCTTTTCCTTATCCTGGCTGTCTCCCTTCTCCACACTTTGACCTGATCGAGGATTTCAACCCAAAACATCGACAGTTCCTTCCCCCACCCCTACCACCCCAACAACAGATACGTTTGCAGTGTTTTGTCTCTCCTAAACTGGAACAACACAGATTAAAGACAGGTAGTTTTTTATGAACTGGAACTTGATGCTTAAACCTAGCAGATGCTGCTAGATAGTGTTATTCAGTGCCCTCATATACCGTCTAGGTAGTCTCCAGCCCCTTGGTATGAATATAGAATTCTCCAACTTCTGGTAATTCCCTCCCCTTCCCTTCCTCTATCCCCATGTCACTCTGCCCCCTCCCCCAGCTGCCTATCACCTCCCTCATGGTTCCGCCTCCTTCTACTACCCATTGTGCTTTCCCCCATTCCTTCTTCACCTTTCCTGCCTATCACCTCCCTGCTTCCCCTCCCCCACCCCTTTATCTCCCCCCCTTACTGGTTTTTCACCTGGAACCTACCAGCCTTCTCCTTCCCACCCTCCCCCCACCTTCTTTATAGGGCCTCTGCCCCTTCCCTCTACAGTCCTGACCAAGGGTTCCGGCCCGAAACGTCGACCGATCTTTTCCACGGATGCTGCCCGACCTGCTGAGTTCCTCCAGCATGTTGTGAGTGTTATTCAGTGTGTCTCCTTCTTCGCTTATGTTCCATCAGGATTTCTTGATTAGATTCCAGCCATTATTTACACCCAAGTATCCATTCATCTATAATTTTCTGCCAGTACATCCACTGTTGGAAGAATCTCAAGTGGTGATGAGAGGGCATACAGGAGAGAGAAGTATCAGCTAGTTGAGCGCTGTCACAGCAACAACCTTGCACTCAGAGTCAGTAAGACCAAAGAACTGATTATGGACTTCAAAAAGGATAAGATGAGGGAACACACAACAGATCTTATAGAGGGATCAGAAGTGGAAATAGTGAGCAATATCCAGTCCCTGGGTGTCAATATCTTTGAGGACCTGTCCTGGACCCAACATATCAATTCAACAACAAAGAAGGCATGACAGCGACCGTATTTCATTAGGAGTTTGAGGAGATTTGGTATGTCACCTAAAACTCATAAGTTTCTACTGATATACCGTGGAGAGCATTCCAACTGGCTGCATTGCCACCTGGTACGAGGGGGGTTACTGCACAGGATAGAAGTAAGCTGCAGTAAGTTGTAAACTTAGTCAGTTCTATCACAGGCACTAGCCTCCATAGTATTCAGGACATTTTCAAGGAGTGATGCCTCAGAAAGGCAGTATCCATCATTAAGGACCCCCAATCACCCAGGACCTGCCCTCTTCTCATTGCTACCATCTGGAAGGAGGTGCCGAAGCCTGATTGAGGATTACATTCAGTGACTGAGAAACAGCTTCATCACATCTGCCATCCAGTTTCTGAATGGACATGAACACTACCTCACTACTTTTAAATTTCAATTTTTTGCACTTCGTAATTAATTTAACTATTTTACACACACTTATATACACGTATATTTACTGTAATTCACAGTTCTTTCTTATTATTATGAATTGCATTGTACTGCTGCTGCATAGTTAACAAATTTCACAACATATGCCGGTGATATTAAACCTGACTCTTTTAGGTCAACTGTCCAAACTCATTGTCCTCTCTCCTGACCCACTGCTCTTATCATCCATCCTCATTAGACTCACTGACTAAGTCCAGATATCTATTATTCCACATAATTGTCCAATTTAAATTTTAGCCTGCAACTATCTCTGAGGCATCCTTTATTTTATCCATATCAGAACTTCAATTAGATTCCAACCTGGCACTCATGACTAAAATCTACAGGGAGTTTAGATTAAATTCTGATACCCTGGGATAAAATAGAAAAAATTCTCAGAAACTCATTATAGGATCAAACCCTACTGGAATACCTTTAAGGATTAAAGGCTTAAAAGAAATCATATTTCTTATTCTGAGCTCATAGATAAGGTTTGACCTCAAAAAGCATAAGATAACATATTTGTCCATGTTGTGCTAATAGAAGAGCCAATGGAATAACCCCAAGGCCTGTGTGTTATTATACAATCTCACTTCAGTTTTATTGCTTTCCCTCCCAGGGAAAAATCTTCACGGGCAATGGAAAATGCCACCCAATTAGCTAATGCGTTCAGGGTAAAGTACAATCTCCCTCATTGGATAAGTTATTGACTAATTTTCAAAGAGAGCTGTGCATACCTTGCAGTCTTCTGTTTCACTCTCCTGAGCCGTTATTGAAAAGCATGAAACTGTACCACCTAGGAGTGTAACAATTACTCAGCCTGCGGGAAAATCAAAATAAATCTGCAAAGTCTTGAAGTAAAAACTGAAAATGTTGGAGATCTGCTTTTCATCTTTTCTATCGTTTTCTATTTTTATTGGATTTATTGCTCATTGAGTTGCACTTTCACTTTTCAGTCAAAGGATTCCCATGGTAGAAACGTAAGTATGAAGGTCCAGGTCAATGTTGTAATGGAGTGCAGTGCTCTCATTTGGAGGAGACCTTAAACTGGAGCCTCATCTACACTCTCAGCTGGATTTAAAAGATCCCTAAACACCATCTCAATGACAAGTGAGGGAATAATGTCCGGTCCCAGATTATACTTTTCC
Organism: Mobula hypostoma; assembly: GCF_963921235.1. Lineage (NCBI taxonomy): Eukaryota > Metazoa > Chordata > Chondrichthyes > Myliobatiformes > Myliobatidae > Mobula > Mobula hypostoma. The sequence goes on along the minus strand of NC_086121.1, from coordinate 30,015,528 downwards.
TTCAGTTGACATTCCCAAAGAAACAGATTATTGGATGGAATTCACTGTCTGTTCATGCCTACCATACCCAAGGTGGCTGCCATTCATTACAATAATTCTGATATTTCAAAAATACCTTATTGAATGTAAAGCACTATGTGAGGTTCCAAAAAGGACTATGAGAGACACAGAGCAGCTGCATCACTGCCTGGTTCGGAAATTGCACCATTTCCGATCGCAGGACCCTGCAGCGGATAGTGAGGTCAGCTGAGAAGACCATCGGGGTCTCTCTTCCCGCCATTACAGACATTTACACCACACGCTGCATCCGTAAAGCAAACAGTATTGTGAAGGACCCCACGCACCCCTCATACAAACTCTTCTCCCTCCTGCCATCTGGCAAAAGCAAAAGGCACCAAAGCATTTGGGCTCTCACAACCAGACTGTGTAACAGTTTCTTCCCCCAAGCCATCAGACTCCTCAATACCCAGAGCCTGGACTGACACCAACCTACTGCCCTCTACTGTGCCTATTGTCTTGTTTATTATTTATTGTAATGCCTGCACTGTTTTGTGCACTTTATGCAGACCTGGGTAGGTCTGTAGTCTAGTATAGTTTTTGTGTAGTTTTACATAGTTCAGTGTAGTTTTTGTATTGTTTCATGTAGCACCATGGTCCTGAAAAACACTGTCTCATTTTTACTGTGTACTGTACCAGCAGTTATGGTCAAAATGACAATAAAAAGTGATTTGACTTGACTTGACATTAATGAAAATCATCTCACCAGCCAGATTACTGGAAATGTAACCATTTATACCACCTTTGAACTGTCACACCAGCTTCAATACTTAGCATTATACACTGACAATGTGTCACAATCACGGACTCTTCTGTGGGGTCTGCAAGCCCTCGCAAGTGGGCTGCAGAACGAATTTGGTAATTGTGCTCCTGAGCATGCACATTCCAGCCAGTTGGTGTTTCATTGTAGTGGTACTTAACTCCCTGCCTCTCATTTCACTCTTGTTGAGACTTGACCAAAAGCATAGCAACATTAATGCTCCCTGCTTACCATTGTCCTGATTCTGGGAAAGAGCACCACCGTTTAGACTGATGCTGTTAAGGAGCGGTACTCATTAAGTATTAAGCTACTACTGCTGAACCATTGTGTTGGCGTTGGCTTTAGTTTAGTTAATGGCCCTGTTGGCCTAGCGGGTTATTGCTTTTCCTTTATTTCTGCACAGTTCCTATTAAAAGTCACTATTAAAAGTAGGCTTCAGAGTCTCGTTCTCCGCACTTGGGCCATAACTGCACATCACGGTCAGCAAGTCTTGACCCAGCAGCGAGAGAACAACTGACCTTGGCCCTAACACTCATTGGCCAATTAGGAGAGAAGTTACAGTCAGTTGAGGCTGCGTTAGGAGAAACAACTCAAGCACTGCGACAGATACTCTCAGAACGACACACAGTCCAGACTGAAGTTCTTCGAGTGGATACTAAAATTGGTAGAAGCTGGGTTGGCCAACATGTCTCATGCAGTGCAACAGCTGCTTTCAGAGCCGCAAGCCCAGACCCACCCAGAAGAACAGGTGTCAGCACTGGCTGCGACAGATAGTCAGAATCAGGTAGGAGCTACCACCGCTCACGCTGCCACAATTCAGCAGCCTTTGGCCATGTCAGTCCCACTCCCAGCATCTCCCAGATCCCCCTGTTGACCGGCCTCAGCAACCTCGGCTACTAGTGCGACCGCGTCTGGACCAGAACTGAGTATTCCTCCATCAGGCAGATCCTCCAGTGACCCCGAAGGCTACAGGAATTTTATTACCCAGTGGGAGCTGACCTTTAAAGCCCATACTGGTTGATTTGATGATGATGCGCGTAAACTGGCTTGCATGGTGAACCTCTTAGGTGGATCCCCACTTAGCCCGTTCAACGCTCCACAGGAACGAGACTCCACCACAGCCCAGTCATTTAGGCAATTTCTGTTTGAGTTTCGAGAGCTTTTGACCTTTCAGTATGGGATCAGGGGGCTGCCCATCAACTCCTGGACCTGCACCAAGGTAGAGGGACCGTGAGGGATTACACAATGAAGTTCTATCCGCATGTAGTGGTGACGGGGTGGATGAGAGATCCCTCACCGAGCACAGGCGTCTGGCACGAGGTCGCAGTGTGTGACGAGCAGGACAACCTGAATGACCTGATTAACCTAGCCAATTGAATTGACAACTGAGTGGCACCGAGAAAGAATGCCCCCAGCTACCCGTTCTTTAGAACACCATTTGTATGTACCCTCTCCTGTATCACCTGATACACAATCCACAGAGGAGTCTATGCAGATGGCTCAGGAGGAATGAGATCGGTGCTGGAGAACAGGTTTCTGCCTCTATTGTGGTGATCCAGGACACTTCTGTGCTTCATGTCCCAATTGCGCAGTAAAAGAGGATTGGGGGGTGGGGGGGAGTCCTGATGGGTCGGTTCTCCCCGCAAGCATCTTCCAGTAATTGTGTAATGCTCCCTGTCTCTTTGTCGTGGGTTCTCAGAACAACGGGCTTCAGTTATGTATTGATTCTGGGGAGCCGGGAACCTCATGGATTTCTCCTTGGCTCAAAAATACAGAGTTCCGACTCAGCAATTGGGAGAAAATATTGACGTCAAGGCCCTGGATGGTCACCCTCTGGGCACTGGTAAGATCTCCCTTTCCCCAACTTGTGCTGCCATAGGGGACAGCTCTCCTTCTATCTGCTTGGTGCCATTGATGCTTGGCCTTCTACGTTTACCTCAGCACAGCCCATGGTTTGCTTGATTCCCTAAAGGTGCACCATGCACACTATGGATCAAATGGCCTCCTGTGTGGTAAAACAGCACTGCAAGTGGCTCAGAAAGTTCGGAGAAAGCGACATGATCTGTCCACCGGCTACATCGCTCTGTGCTTGAAAACAGAGACAAAGTTCTGATGCAGGCATTCTGACATGACTGCGCTCCATCATGAGGACAGGAGAAGTCAAATAGAGAATGAACTCCCCAGAAGCAGCAAAGATAGATAGTGGAGGGAGGTAGGGGGGGAACGTCGACTCAAACCATGAGAGGCCTGTGTCGGACATTTTCATGCCTTACAAGGTGCAGATTGGAAGTCTGTGTGGGGCGCCACTCCTCGCACAGACTAGAGCAATGTGTGGTTAAGTGCCTTTCTGAAGGGCACAAACACGCTGCCACAGCCGAGGCTCGAACTAGCGACCTTCAGATCACTAGACAAACGCCTTAACCACTTAGCCACGTGGAGGTAATAAGCAATATGGCGCAAAGAAATTTTCCTGGCTTAAGAGTAGACTGCATCTCACAAAATTTATATTCCCACATTCCTTGTTTCACTGCTGCTCTTGTTAGAGATTCAACATCATTTCTTTTAAATTCAACCGTCAGTATTTCAACCACTGGTTAATCCTGATACTGTATCAAAAGTTCCAGCTTCAACACCTCAATAAGCAACAGCAATGACAATCTGCCTCACTGTCGATGACGAGTGATTTCCTCTGCAGCTAATCAATATTCAGTGGCTGTTGTTGGAGAGAGCAGGTGCCAGCAATCACACAGCTACAATCAGTCAACCTTGGGCTCTCCCCAGCCTACTCTGTTTCTCTACGATCTACGATCTACTTCACTTCATGTCTGATGAAAGGCTACTTAGATGTGCTAATAAAGAGCTGCCGGTAGTAATAAAATATCACCCAAGCAAATACAGATACCTTCAGGAAAGGAAGTAATGCAGGCTCTGTAAAATGTAAGAGCCAAGAATGAATTTTGGAGGGCTGGAAAATAAGTGGGTTAACTGATGTCACATCTGAAGGAGGATTAATGCCCTGTGAATTCTTTTGATAACACACAAGTGATTGAGTTCAAATTTTTAACCAGTCACATATAAAATGAGACTTAGTTGACATTGTTAAAGAAAATTACATGCAGTGCAAAATTCCGGTACATATTAAAACTAAAATCAAACAGGTCATTTTGGTGGTTGTCATATCTTTACTGGTCTTCATTAGAGAATGGCTAACTAAGGGAGGCTGATTAATAATACTGGAATTTTTTTAATGATAGACTGAACACAAATATAATTTCAGACTACTTGAAGGAATTGGGAGAAACAAGAAGTTAACTTTTATTGAATATAATGTGTTAATTGTATAACAGTGCTGACACTTTTCAATAAAGCTAAGAATGTTTTATTGATGACTTTCATTTGTATTCAGTGTTTGAGGCTTCTTGCTTAAATATCCAACAATAATCAGCCAGTGTTGATGGATTCCAGTTGTCCTGATACAATTTCTCCATAACCGCAATGTCCTGGTGAAAACTTTCACCATGCTCGTCACTGACAGCGGCAAGATTTGCAGGGAAGAAGTCTAAATGAGAATGCAGACAATCAATCTTTAGTGACATGTTGCACTTCATAGTTTTGTATGCTTGAAGCATGTTGTCAACCAGCTGCACGTAGTTCGGTGCTCTGTAGTTGCCAAGAAAATTTTCAATAACATCCTTGAATGCCTTCCATGTCATTTTCTCCAGTCCCACTGGAAGTTCTTCAAATTCCCTGTCATTGCTGACCTGTTTGCTTTGTGGACCAACAAAAATGCCTTCTTTAATCTTGGCATCATTTATTCACGGAAACATCTGTCTCAAATATTGAAGTCCTTCACAAATATTTTATACCTGGTGACAGCAGATTCCATCCTTGTAGTCTTGAACCCAGTCATTCTGCCTTTGTCTTTGACAAACTCAAGTCTCTGACCATGTCGTTTAACTCAGAATGAATTAGCAGTTGAGGCTCACTCGACATAAAGGGATCAAAATCTATATCAGTATCAGTGTTGTTTTCCATTCCAGGCTTGTGCATCATGGTATCTTTGCCTGTCTCCTCTAGACTCCATGTCCTGTTTTCCTAAAACCTATCCTGCCATTCAGCATCTGCCCTGCCTAGGCATGGCCAGTCTGGACAGAATATAAAACTTTTCAGCTTAAATTGTGGGCAACATTTTAATTGACCTGAAATATGAAATGAAATTACAAATATAGGTAATTTCAATGGTGTGTGATAGGGAAATTTCATGCTGATTTTTATGATCAGCAACCCAAAGTCCATAAGAGTTAGCCAAAAGTATTTAGGAAGCAAACTCCTTGTTGTCCAGTGTAATCTAGCAGCTATGTGGTGAAAACTTATCATGGCAATGCATTCTCCATATCAGCCAGTCATTTAATTCTATGAATGAGAAAGTTTTATGGGCTACTACCTACCCCATAGTTGTGGCAGAGGATTTAAGTGGGTGAACATTGTTGTCTTTAGTTAAATCTTCAGAACACTGGCTTCCCTGGCAAAGCCAATTTTTTCAAAATCCCCCTATTTCTGTTCTGTGTTATGGCTCTAAACTGAGCCTGCTCAATACATATAACTCACGCATATAGTTGTTGCTCATTGCGTAGGGCAAGTATTCAGGCCTTTGATATTTAGGTTGTTTCTGACTTCCACGTCACAGGATCAGATCCAGTAGCCATGGAGTTGAGAGATCTGACTAGTGGTTCTCTATGGAACCATTAGCAAAGGGTAAGCACATTTTGGGTAATAATAATCAAGAGCAATAACACATTACAGAAGTAATTATGGGACTTCTGATCCAAATTTCAAGTACTTCTGTTATGCAGTTGGAACTTCTTCTAATTTTAACTTTTGGCATACTTGAGAATGATTTGTCTCTGACCCCACTTACAGACATGTTCTTGCTCATTACCTGATGAAGAATGTTCAAACATGCCTCAAAATTATGTAAGTTTAAAAAAATGTGAATCCTGGATAATGAGCACAACATCCTCTCAAGTTTGTTTCACACCCTGAACTGAACCCATTTCTTCACCAAACTCCTTTGTATCTTCAAGACGGAGTAAGAAGAAACAACACACACCTTCCGACAACACACATCAAAGTTGCTGGTGAACGCAGCAGGCCAGGCAGCGTCTCTACGAAGAGGTACAGTCGATGTTTCAGGCCTGAAGCGTCGACTGTACCTCTTCCTAGAGATACACCTTCTGATCTAGGCTTTAATTACTTTAGAGATTTATTAAATGCAAATGAACAAGCATGTAAATATCAGTATGTAAACACAATAAATATTTACAGCAACATGCTATGCTAGCTCTTTGTCAAGAATATTAATTGGTTTAATTGACATTTGCATTTTTTATATATACTGTATGCAGCATATTGATGCAATCACAAAGAAGGCATGACAGCAGTTATATTTCATTAGGAGTTTAACAAGATTTGGTATGTCATCAAAGACACTCACAAATTTCTACAGATGTACTGTGGAGAGCATTCTAACTGGCTGCATCACCATCCGGTGTGGGAGGAAGGGACACAGCGCAGGACTGAAATAAGCTGCAGAGAGTTGTAAACTCTGTCACCTCCATCATGGGCACTAGCCTCCGAAGCATCCAGGACATCTTCAAAGAGCAGTGCCTCAAAAAGGCAGCATCCATCATTAAGGACCCCCCTCAACCAGCACATGCCCTCTTCTCATCAGGAGAGGCGGCACAGGACCCTGAAGAAGGCAAATGCTTAACAAATCAGGAGCAGCTTCCTCCCCTCTGCTATCAGATTTCTGAATGGACATTGAATCTATTAACTCTACCTCACTACTTTATTTTGCATTATTTATTTAATTTAACCCCTTTCTCTCTCTCTCTCTCTCTCTCTCTCTCTCTCTCTATCGCTCTCTCTTTGTGTGTGTGTGTGTGTGTACTGTGATTCACAGTTTTTATTATTCTGTATTATATTGTACTGGTGCCGCTAAGTTGACAAATTTTGCGGTATATGCCAGTGATGTTAAACCGGATTCTGTTATTATATCAACAATGATTATTAATGTACCTGGTTAGCTGATTCTTGCCAGAGATACTATAAAGCTTTCTCTGTTTGTGGACTTCAGATTGAACCAAAAGATTGGTGAAGAGCTCCAGGCTAACTCCCAAACCATCATCGGAGCTTTGTACAATTTGCCCATTATCTAAATTTAAAGGAGATGTCAATCAACTGAAACCAATATACTGGCATATTATCGCTTAAAATTCTGTAACCTGTTTCTTTCTCAACTAACCTGACAAATAAAGTATTGTGTCAATTTAAATTGGGATGTAATTACTAACAATGTACTCTCTATTAGTTTCTCACATGTTGCAAGTGAATTATAGAGGTCAATAACAATATCATATTATTGTCACATCAGCCGTTTCACTTATGAATTGTTTTGAATACTCTTGTTTCCTCTATTCTAGTCAAAAGAATTACTTTCATTTATCTGATACCTTTCATTATGTTCCCCGAAGAGCTTTATAGCCATTGGAAGTGCAACTGCCTTTTAATGTAGAAACATGTTAAGCAATTTAGTGTCATAGAGTCATAGAAAAGCAAGGCACAGGAACAGCCCTTCTAGTCCATGTTGAAGCATTTAATCTGACTACTCCCATTGGCCTGCACCAGGACCATAGCTCTCCACACCCTTACCTTCCACATACCCATCCAAACTTCTCGTAAGCGTTGAAATCGAGCTGACATGCACCACTTGCGCTGGTTGCTCGTTCCAAACTCGCGCCCTTCTGAGTGAAGAAGTTTCCCCACATGTTCCCCTTAATCTTTTCACCTTTTAACCTTAACCCATGACTTCTAGTTGTAGTCGCACCCAACCTCAGTTGAAAAAGCCTGCTTGCATTTGCCCTGTCTATACCCCTCATAATTTTGTATACCTCTATCAAATCTCCCTGCAATCTTCTACATTCCAAGGAATGAAGTCCTACCCTATTCAATTTGAGCATAACAATCTCCCACAAACTGCAATGTGCAATACATAAACAATTTTATTTAATGATGTTATGTACTTCAAAAATAATGTTAGTCATACCATTAGGGTTAACTTTCCCGTTCTTTTTCTAAATAGGGTCTTTTCTATCCACATGCAAGAGCAGGCAGGGCCTCAGTTTAGCATTTCCTTAAAGAATGGAACATTTGAAAGGAAAATGCTCTCTGAGCACTCCATCATTTGGTCAGGCTAAATATTCATCTTCAGGTGCCTGGAGCAGGAGCTCCTAGACACATCTGATACCATCTGAGGCAAGATTGCTTCTATTGATATGGGACTGCTCCGTCAACCTTGGCAAGGTTTGATTTTATGAAAGTTCTAACAGGATTGGTGAACCTATGGCACAAGTGCCCAAGATGGCACATATAAAAAAACTGTTGGCACACGGCAGGTAGTGCTGCTCCTTGGTTCTTTAAGTTCCACCTATAACAAAAATATACATAATGATGATCTTTTTTTGCCTAACGAAGCAGTGAATATTTTTTTGCAACCTGAGAGCAGTGAGATATTTTTACAAGAAACATCTTATGCTGGTTTGCTGCCCGCTAGATTATGGTGAGAACACATGATGTTGGTCCTCGCATAACTGGTGCACAGTATTTGGATAGTAAACAATTGGGCCCAGTTAGCATTGGCTTCGCTCTGCTTGTATTATTTCCTTCTGTCATTTGGATATTCAGTGCCAATAATGGTAAATACTATATGTATTGTAGCAGCTCATGAATATTTATATTTTGCAATAAACATATTTTATTTATAGTAGTAAAACTAAGTTAGTTAAATTTATCGATGTGACGTTCTTAAATTGTGTTCACACTTTTCCACTTGTGTCCATATTTTCTTACTTGTCAGATATACCAGCAACGAAACCAAAATGCTCAAATGATGGGAGCAGCACCAGAGATTTTCAAGAGTGTTGGAGTGGAAGAATTGGGGTTTTATATTCTGAGATAATGGCGTGCAAGACTTCCAAGAGGCATTATGAAACTGTTCATAAATGCCTTTGTGATAAAAGTGAGCCGAAACAAAAGGGACACATTTCTCAAGAAATCAGCGCTTTAAAAAAATGTCGCAAATCCTTTGATTTGCGACATTTATTTCAGGTAGTTCCTTCTTAGTTGCTGCTAGTTTTGAGGTTTCAAAAACTATTGCTTAACATGGAAAACCGTTCCGTGAGGAAGAATATGTTAAAGAATTATAGCTATTATGTGCCCCGTTCCTTTTTGAGAGAAAAACAAAAAGGTGTTCAGTGCATTAAGGGTTTCCCCGTGCACAGAAACATAGTTAAAGATAGAATTTTAACAATGGGACCCAAATGTGGCAGAAAAACTAACAAAAGATACCAGTCATGTAAATCTCTTTCCATTTGTCTTGATGAGAACGCTGATGTTGCATCATCAGCTAGGCTAGCCATTGTTGCTCAAATTTGTAGGGGTAATGACATATGCAAAGGTCTGGTTAATTTAGTAATATTACCTAAACACACCACAGGGGTTGAAATATGTAAGGCAGTAGTAAAAGAATTGTCTGGTCAACAAACTAACCTTTCAAATTAACCTAAACAAAATAGTTTGCAAGACAACTGATTGATAGAGGTAAACTTTGTCAATCTATTTACCAAATATGTTGGATATTCACTGATAGACTTCCATTGTATGGTACGAGGAGGCTTTTTGTCCAAAAAAAAGACGTTAGGGAACTTGAGTGATGAAAATTGTAACCAAAGTAATTTTTTTGTTATCTGAGTGTGCTTTGAAAAACAACAATTTTAGAACTGAGTGAGGTGAAATTGGTGTATTCAGGACTACTTATGTACAACAATGCTCACTGACTGATTGGAGGTTTGTCCATAAATAATTGCTAAGGATTTAGATGTCTGGTTTTGATAACCGAAAAGTTTTCTTGTCAAATATTAAAATAATGCTGTGTTGATGTTTTTTCACATATTTCTTTTCACATTTAAATAATTTGAACACCAAATAACGGGGATCTGGCAAAACACTTGATGTCATGTTTTAACTTTTAAATATTCCCCAAACTTAAAAAAAAACACATGACAAATACATTTGAAGAAACTGTGAAATTCGTGAAGTATGCAGACAGCGTAACTTTAGACAAACTGAATTTGGAAATGTTGCAGTGGATTCATTTGGATAATTTTGAAATGCAATTAATTGATTTACAAGCTGGATGAATTTGGAGGGGAAAATTTGTCGACTTAAAAGCTGAACTAGAAAAGAGATTGGTTAGTGACTGGATCGAAGCATAAATTGGTTAGCAATGAAGTTCTGAAACCCTGGAATTCCTATCCTGAAACATTTAACTGCCTGAAAAATCTTGCAATGGCAACATAAACAGAATTTTTATCAACATATTCATGTGGGACATTGTTTTCAGTAGTGAACCTAGTCAAGTCTAATTATAGAAGACTTACTGATGAAACTATGTGCATAGCACTCCAACCAAATGCAAAATGGATATAAAATATTTGTTATTATTAGTAAGTAACAGAAGTCTCACTGAGAGTAACGTGTGGTTATTTTCCTTTTCTTGATCTTTCATGAATATGCATCAAAGCTTTTAACTTCCATTTCATCTTTTTTATGTTATATATGAGGCGAAATAACAATACTATATAGAAATTGTTATTTTTCAATTGCCTTTTAAAAAAGGTTAATATTAACATTGATAGATACGTCTAAAGAGAAACTCCAAGAAATACTCAATAAAGTTGTTTTGAAGAAATTGCAAAATGCATCAACTGCAAGAAGACTGCCAGTACGGTTGTCACAAAGAAGAGAGAAGTGCAGAAATGCAGACTGAAAGTGAGCGATAAAACCATTAAACAAACATCTAAGTTCAGTTACTTAGGGAGCACGATAACATCTGATGGAAGGGATTTTGGTTGCAATTTGAAGAACGATTGGGATCGCCAAAGGCACGTTCAAGTAGTTAAGCAAAATTCTAAAGAATAACATGATTTCTATGGGTACAAACTCAGAGTTTTGCAGCGTTACTGTACATTCCGCACTAACCTATGGAAGCGAATGTTGGACAATACCAAACCAAAATCAGGGAAGACTTGAAGCTACAGAAATGTAGTTTTTGAGAAGAAAGATGAAAATGTTGTGGAAGGACAGAGTAGCAAATGGGGAAAGGTTGTGATAAACCAAACTAAGTAAAGGGCTGATATCATAAATCAGGAAACAGCTGCTGGAATTTCTGAGACAACTACTGAGAACAGAGAAGCTCAAACATCTTGCTGTGACAGGAAGAACTGATGGAAGAAAAAGTCGTGGTCATTAGCGCATGACATTCATGAGTTACATCAAGGGATGGACAAGCAAAAGTTTTGAAGAGCTCATTAGAACTTCTTAAAGATAAATGGAAGATCATGATCACTCATGTCATATGACACTGCACATGATGATGATGATGAATATTAATAATTTTACACAGGCTTTCTAGAAGGCTCCATTTATTTCCATTTTTCTATGCTAATACTTCATTTAAATAGCACTTTTCATACAAAAAGATGCAGGCTCAAAGTGCTTTACATAGACTGTAAAGATAAATCAATGTATTCATAAAAATATGAAACAAAATTAAAAACCATAAGTAAAGACGAACATTATATAGAATAAAATGTAATCAAATATACCAAATTATATAAACGTAATCAACATCAACAGGTATTCAGTATTCCTATACCAGGCCAAATTTAAAAAGTGTGTTTTTAGAAGTATTTTGAAACATTTCATAGTATTGGCCCGACATACCTCAGTGAGTAGAATATTCCAGATTTTTGCTGCATGAGCAAAAGGCCGCATTACCAGTTCTTGTATGCTTTGCTCTAGGAGCACCAAGCAAACCAGTATTCACAGATCTAAGATTACAATTAGAGATGCAAGGGGATAAACAGTCTGCTATACTTTTATTTATAGTAAAACAATAGATACACACAAATAAACAACAGAAATCATTCTATTTTAAAGCAGTCCATAATCATTGTTATTAAGTCATTAGTCAATAATAATCTCTGCTAAAATTACCATGGCACACGAGGGAATTTTTTCGAAGATTATCACCAAAATGGACAAACACTCTCAAAGTAGCTCACCATCCCGAAAGGGTATTTAAAGGCACATCATTTAATGAGCCTCTTCCACGTCTGCTGTAAGGTAGTTCTCAATCTCTGAGCATTTTCCCTGACATCTGCATTGAGAATCTGATTCAGATATTTTTGGTGGCAGTTGGGGCGACATATAACTCTGGAAAGATTGAGCAGCTGGAATGTGGGAGGAAGTTACAGGGAGAAGGTGGGAACGTGGGGCAGCTGAGTGGGAAGGAGCAAAGAAGAATGAAGAAAGTGAGAGCTGGAAGATGAGGCTCCGAGGGAGGGAGATGAAAGACGGAAGCAATTAAAGTTTGTGGAACTAAGGTCAGGACTCTAAATGAGGAGAATTTCTCACTCTCTCTCCATCTTGTTTTACAGCGGTTGGCACCCAGCCTAATGGTGAATTACCACCAGATGAGGAAAATTTGAATGAAAAGGGGTCGGGGTGGGACAGTATGTGAGGAAGAGTAGGACACAAAGAAATAAGGTGTGGTCAAGATTCCATGCCTGTATGTTCATGTACCATGTGCTTATACAGCAGAGCCTGGACTTCAATCACCTTGAACCTCCTTGACACTGGACCAAGACCTCACTTTATTAGGATTGTGCAGTAAGCTGATCTGCAACAGCCTCCACACATTAAAAGAATTCTCGTTTAAAGAAGGCAAATTCCAGCCCTCAGAACTGGAGCAGAAGCAAGTCATCTTTGACTCTGGGGATTACTAAATTGGATATTTCTGGCAGGAGAATTTTTATGTCCTTCCACAGATTATGGCAACTTGTTTGACACTTCCTTTATGCCCGAGGTAATCTCCACCTTGCACTGCAATGACTTCACAGGCATTTCTAGTCATCGATAGGCTGGTTTTGAGAAGTAATAACAATAAAGCAGAGGCTGCTTTTATTTGGAAGTCAGGTTGATTCTTCTCTTAACGCACTTAATAAGCCTGCATGCATATAGCCGTGAAATTAATTTCTGGCGATGAATCATCAAAACAAAATCATTTCAAAATTGATCTGTATGACTGAACAGCCATAGATCAGCATAACAACACTTGACTGCTGCAGTAGCAATGAGAAATAGATCGGGAAATTGAAATTTGTTCTGTAAAGTATCCCACATGCACTTTCACCCCATCCCATCACTTCTAGCATCAGTGGTTGCTAAGGAGATATTACGCTATACAAATAATGGCTTGTGTAATTACGAAAGGAAGAACTTAAATTTATAAAACATTTTTAATGTTGTTGGGATGTCTCAACCACCATCAACACAAGATTCTGCAGACATGGCTGAATGCTATCCCAATACAGCTAACAGGCAAACTTCCCAAAGATTGGTTGAGATAAATGATCATAACATCTTCTATTTAACAAAAATAATTAATACTGAAAAAATGCATTAGGTCAGTTAAATCTGTGGGAAGAGATATATTTCAGTTGGTGGGCCTGTATCAGAATAAAAGACCTGTAATCTGAAATGTTAACTATGTCACTTCTCCACAGATGCTGCCTGACCTGCTCAGTATTTCCAGCATTTTCTCTTATTTTGTTTCATATTTCCTACAGCTGCAGTTTTTTAAAAAAATTATTTTTCATCTGCTGATGGAGCACAGTGAGGGAAGAAGAAATGTTGTACAAGCCATTCACACACTCTTTGGAAACTGTGCTGTGGGATTCTGTATCTGAGAAGTCGGTCAAACATGTCAATCACTGATTTAGCTCTAGCGCTTAAGTGGTATCTCTAAAAGGGGTTTAAATCCACAGCCTAATGATTTAGGAGTGATACCACTGAGTTGAATATAAACTGAAGTAATTCTAATCTGCTGGAAGATCTTACCCTGTGCATTAGTTCAGTTTTGGTTATCAGAGCACAAGAAGCCACTCAACGCAGAGAAGATCCAGTAATAAAATGCTGATTGATTTTTGCAGAACAACATACAACTAGACCTTGGCAGCAGATGGCTGTGAAGGAAAAAGGAAAAGAGGATATGAAATAGTTGGGATATTGTGATTCTTAAGGAGTGACAGATGTGAGTCAGGGTGACTAGCAATTAGAAAATTCAAAAGTCCAATTTAGGACTGAAACCTTGCAAGAGTGATCAATGTAATTAATGGGTGTATTAGTAAGCTGGTTTAGTTCAGTCTTCCCATTTGTTTAAGGTCCACCTACTTCCTTAGTTTCCTGCTCTAAGTGCCAGCGGCGTAACAGGCATTTGGTGACTGATTTCCTTAGCTGATGATTATAGACATCCGTTAGTCTCGTGAGACTATGGATTTGCACCTTGGAAGGTTTCCAGGGCGCAGGCCTGGGCAAGGTTGTATGGAAGACTGGCAGTTGCCCATGCTGCAAGTCACCCCTCTCCACACCACCGATGTTGTCCAAGGGAAGGACATTCGGACCCATACAGCTTGGCACCAGTGTCGTCGCAGAGCAATGTGTGGTTAAGTGCCTTGCTCAAGGACGCAACACGCTGCCTCAGCTGAGGCTCAAACTAGAGACCTTCAGATCACTAGACCGACACCTTAACCACTTGGCCACGTGCCAACACAAGCTGACGATTATGGGTGAGCAAAAAGACTCCGGTTTCTGTGATTGCCCTGTGGGTTTTATTTTTCATGCAGCCTTCCTGATGAGACAATCGAGAAGGCTGATGTCAAATGTTGCACTCTGAAGGTTCCATTCACCCACCAATCTTCCAGGCAAACCTGGGAAAGTGGCATCTGAACTGTAAGAAATTAATCTAAATTAATCTGTTTAATCACGCTCGAATGCTGGGCTATGCATTACACAGGATTGATAGTTTGGTTGGTCTGAAGTTAATGGACTGGCCTGAAATTGACAAGCAGGGTGTTGGTGGAAAGAACAAAGCAGCTTTCAATGAAGATGTTGTCACCTAGCTCTTAGACATAGATGTTGACATACAGCGGGGTACTGCGGGTGGGAGGGGGAGGGGAGAGATGACAAACACACATTGCCTTTTTAGTGTCTGAAAGGCCATCAGCTATGCTTAGAATGTTGGCTGAACTATACTGTGGAAAGCTTTGTATATTGAATACTTTGACAAAGGATTTTCTTAATAGAACTTCCAAGGTAAGTGCCTTCTATAAATGTACCTCAACCGTGAAAGGAACATTGACGTAGAGTAAATTCCAATCCAATCATGCACACGTTTTAATTTAAGAAAACCACTGGCCTTTTAAAATTTATTTTTGTGTATACTTGTTTTCTAATTCTCCCCAGTGTTAAGTCATGAACACGCTACCTCTTTCATAATGAATAGTTGCAAGACCGTGCACGCAGGAAGCAGGTGGTGGAGGCAGCAGGAACAAGTCCCACACCTCTAATAACCAAAAGCACATTAAGGAAACACACATACGCATATATTTGCATAAAATGCATCTATTTAAAGTCTCTCTCTAAAAGACAACAAATTTAAATATTTTTGAAGCCAGAGTTGCTAACTACAATTGAATATGTTTCCTGGAACTTCCATCATATAATCTCCCCCTTAAACACCCACTTCCAACCACTCCACCTAGAATCTTTCCCTCTGTCCAATATTTTTATGATGATTAAATGGATGTTCAAGGAGGCTCAGGAAGGCATCATCACCATTACGTGCCATGTCAGGGGGCTAAGCAGGTGCAGCAACTTGCCCAAGGGTGACCTGCAGTCTAGCAGAGGAAAGGGGCACCTCACACCTCTTTTGGCAGAGGCATGTCTCCATCCCAACAACCGTAAAGAAGGCATACATGTTCTCTAATATCGCTGTATTTTTTTCTGAAATAGTGGCAGTAGTATTGAGGGTCTACCCTTCCCTTTAAACTGGCTATCTTACCTTCTCCACTCTAAGTCCTGATGCAGAATTTTGCGCCAAGACGGTCAACGTTTTCCTTTCCTCCTGGTGCAGAATTTTGGGCCGAGACGGTCAACATTTCCTTTCCTCTTGCTTGGCCCATTGAGTTCACCTGGCAGATTGTTTCTTGCTTCAGGAGACCGATCTTCAGTTCTTCCAACCTTCAGGACAATCCTCAAGTTTGGTAACTTTAACTTTATCCATGCAAGTAGTTGTTCTTCATCTGCGAGCTAAGAATGAGTTCATCAGGCTGTCATGGTAGACGTATAACATCATTATTGTCTCTGATTGATATAAGGCCCAAGGTAACGGACAGTGAGTGATTTTTGTTTCACCCATCTGATCTTGGGTGCATATCAAACTTCAGCCTCCACTGCAGAAGAGATCAGTGAAAACAACACACAATATGAAACAAAACTCCAAACTTCTAATGTCTTAGAGGTTCGCAACCTTTATTATGCCATGGACCCCTACCATTGATCCAGGGTTTAATGGGAACTTCTAAATATAATTAGGACAAGAGGGCATGACTTCAGAATTGAAGGATGTTTATTAGGACAAAAGAACATGACTTCAGGATTGAAGCAACACTCTCAACACGCTGGAGGAACTCAGCAGGTCGGGCAGCATCCGTGAAAACGAACAGTCAATGTTTTGGGCCGGAACCCTTTGTCAGGACTGAAGAGGGAAGGGGCAGAGACCCTATAAAGAAGGTGCGGGAGGGTGGGAAGGAGAAGGCTGGTAGGTTCCAGGCGAAAAACCAGTAAGGGGAAGGATAAAGGGGTGGGGGAGGGGAGGCAGGGAGGTGATAGGCAGGAAAGGTGAAGAAGGAATGGGGAAAACACAATGGTTAGTAGAAGGAGGCGGAACCATGAGGGAGGTGATAGGCAGCTGGGGGAGGGGGCAGAGTGACATAGGGATAGGGGAAGGGAGGGGGAGGAAATTACCGGAAGTTGGAGAATTCTATGTTCATACCAAGGGGCTGGAGACTACCTAGACGGTATATGAGGTGTTGCTCCTCCAACCTGAGTTTAGCCTCATCATGGGAGTAGAGGAGGCCATGTATGGACATATCTGAAGGGGAGTGGGAAGCAGAGTTGAAGTGAATGGCTACTGGGAGATCCTGTCTGTTGCGGCGGACGGAGCAGAGGTGCTCGACAAAGCAGTCCCCCAATCTGCGTCAGGTTTCACCGATGTAGAGGAGGCCACACCGGGAGCACCGGATGCAATAGATGGCCCCAACAGTCTCACAAGTGAAGTGTTGCCTCACTTGGAAGGACTGTTTGGGGCTCTGAATGGTGGCAAGAGAGGAGGTGTAGGGACAGGTGTAGCACTTGCGCTTACAGGGATAAGTGCCGGTGGGAGATACGTGGGGAGGGATGTGTGGATCAGGGAGTTGCAGAGGGACCAATCCCTGCGGAAAGCAGAGAGGGGTGGAGAGGGAAAGATGTGCTTAGTGGTGGGGTTCTGTTGAAGGTGACGGAAGTTGTGGAGGATAATGTGCTGGATCCGGAGGCTAGGGGGGTGATAGGTGAGGACAAGGGGAACTCTGTCCCTGTTGTGGTGGCAGGAGGATGGGGTGAGAGCCGAAGTGCGGGAAATGGAGGAGATGTGGGTGAGGGCATCATTGATGACAGCAGAAGGGAAACCACGATCCTTAAAGAAAGACATTTGAGATGTCCTGGAATGGAAAACCTCATCCTCGGAGCAGATGCGGCAGAGACGGAGGAACTGGGAACAGGGAATGGCATTTTTGCATGTGGCGGGGTGGGAAGAGGTATAGTTGAGGTCATTATGAGAGTCAGTGGGCTTGTAGAAGATGTCAGTGGACAGTCTGTCTCCAGAGATGGAGACCGAGAGATCAAGAAAGGGGAGAGAAGTGTCCGAGATAGACCAAGTAAATTTGAGGGCTGGGTGGAAGTTAGAAGTAAAGTCGATGAAATTGAAAGCTCAGCATGGGTGCAGGAAGCTGCACCAATGTAGTCGTCAAAGTACCGAAGGAAAAGTTGGGGAGCAGTACCAGAATAGGTTTGGAGCACAGACTGTTCCACATAACCAACGAAGAGGCAGGCATAGCTGTGGCCCATGTGAGTTCCCATAGCTACACCCTTAGTCTGGAGAAAGTGGGAAGAGCCAAAAGAAAAGTTATTAAGTGTGAGAACCAGTTCCGCCAACTGGAGGAGGGTAGTGGTGGTGGGGAACTGGTTCTCACACTCAATAACTTCTGTAACTCAATAACTCAATGAGGCTAAACTCAGGTTGGAGGAGCAACACCTCATATACCGTCTTGGTAGTCTCCAGCCCCTTGGTATGAACATAGAATTCTCCAACTTCCGGTAATTCCCTCCTCCTCCCTTCCTCTATCCCTATGTCACTCTGCACCCTCCCCCAGCTGCCTACCACCTCCCTCATGGTCCCGCCTCCTTCTACTACCCATTGTGTTTTCCCCTATTCCTTCTTCACCTTTCCTGCCTATCCCCTCCCCCACCCCTTTATCTTTCCCCTTACTGGTTTTTCACCTGGAACCTACCAGCCTTCTCCTTTCCACCCTCCCCCCACCTTCTTTATAGGGCCTCTGCCCCTTCCCTCCTCAGTCCTGACGAAGGGTTCCGGCCCGAAACGTTGACTGATCGTTTCCACGGATGCTGCCCGACCTGCTGAGTTCCTCCAGCGTGTTGTGAGTGTTGCTTTCACCCCAGCATCTGCAGATTATTTTGTGTTCAGGATTGAAGGATTGAAGGACGTCCACTTAGAACAGAGATGCAGAGAATTATTACTTTAGTCAGAGGGTGGTAAGTCTGTGGAACTTGTTGACATGAGCAGCTGTGGAGGCCATATCACTGGGTGCATTTAAGGCAGAGATAGATAGATTCTTGATTAGCCGGGGCATCAAGGGGTATGGGGAGAAGGCAGGGGAATGGGGATGACTGAAAGAATTGGATCAGCCCATGATTGAATGGCGGAGCAAACTCAATGGATGGAATGGCCTACTATCTTATAATTTTCAAAATTAACATGTGTTGTGCTTCCTTGAGTGAGTGCACTATGTGTTTTTCTTGGTTTGGAATACTGTATCATTCCCTCACAACAGCATGCCTAAGGCCATACAGCCTGCTAATGTCTTTCTTGGGACCACTTCCAGAAATAAATAAAGATGGAAAAGGGCTTTCAGATCCTTGGGACAACCCAAAGCATTTAACAGCCAGTGGAATACTTTAGAAGAGCACACTGACATACCAAAAAGAAACTCAGCTACAAATTACTATCAACTGCAATATGGTCACTGCAAGATAATGGGCTTTAATGAAGCTGACTGAGCGATAAGTGCCGGCCAGGACATTGGGAACATCTCCCCTGATCTCAGAGTCACAGAGAGATAATGTGAAATAGTTCCACGAGATCTTTTGTCTGGAAACTGACAGGATTTTAGTTTAAGAGGGTAGCATGTGGCTTGCAAGAGAACCTGCTGAGAGAGGTGTTCCCATGCACCCGTTCTCCCTGTCCTTCTTGATGGTGGATATCATGGGGTTGGGAGCTGGTACTGGAAAAGCCTGGGAAAAGGAGAGAAGGGGGAGGGGGGGAGAAAGTACCGTAATTTAGAGAAATCATAACTGAAGCCAAAGTGTGTCAGTGGTAAGAAAATAAATGGAAAGATTGGTGAAGAGATTCTAATCAAGTAGGCTGTCCTGCCCTGGATTGATTTTGTTTTATTTTGCTTTTGGTTTATCATGTGGTGAATCATTGTCAGTACCCAATGTCTGTGAGGAGAATCTTCAGATTTACCTCAAGAGCGCCAGTAGGCCACTTAGATGTACCAACGCCCAGAAGAGATGGTGGAAGAAAGCAGTCCTGTAAAGTAAACCACTCCCGAGGAGGAGGAGAACCGGAATATGGCTTCTTCCCGAGGTTAACCTGGCCCGACATCCTCATCCCAGTGTGAGCCCGACTGCCTGACAAGCTTGAATTTAAAGAGGAAGGTGAGTTGCCTTCCTCTTTGGAACAGGGAAAGGAAGGTAGATGAGGAGTAGAAAGAAGCTCTAACTGGGGATGAATAGAGAAACTTAGAACAAAAAATCATTAGTGAGTACAGTTAGGATTTATTCATAGCATTAGAGGACAGAACTAAAAGGTGAATAAGTTCCAATGAACCTTTATAAAACATTGCTTCTGCCATAGTAACACACACAAAATGCTGGAGAAACTCAGCAGATCAGGTAGCATCTATAGAGAGAAATAAATACTTAATGTTTTGGGCTGAGACCCTTCATCAGGACTGGAAAGGAAGGGGGCTGAAGCCAGAATAAGAAGATGACGGGACGGGAAGGAGTACAAGCAGGCAGGTGATAGGTGACGCCAGGTGAGAGGGGAGGGGAGGTACAAAGTGAGAAGCTGGGACGTAAAAGATGGAAACGTAAAGGGCTGAAGAAGGAATCTGATAAGAGAGGGCAACGTGGTCTATAGGAGAGAGGGAAGAAGGAGAGGCACAAAAGGGAGGTGATAGGTAGGAGAGGAGAAGAGAAGAGGTAAGAGGGGAGCCACAATGGGGAATGGAAAAGGAGAGGGAGAGATAAAGTACCATCATTGGAGAAATCGTTGTTCAAGCCATCAGGTTGGAGGCTTCCCATATGGAATCTGAGGAGTTGTTCCTCTAACCCAAATTTGGCCTCATTGTGGCAATAGAGGAGGTCATGGACTGACAGGCGATATTGGGAATGGGAAACTCAAGCGGAATGGTTGGCCAACGGGAAATCCTGCCTGTTGTGGTGAACGGAGTGAAAGTCCCCCAATTTACGTCGGGTCTCACCGATGTAGAGGAGGCCGCACTAAGAACACTAGATGACTCCCACAGACTTGCAGGTGCAGTGCCTCACCTAGAAGACATGTCTGGGGCCCTGGCAGAGGAGGTGTAGCATTTGTGCCGCTTGCAGGGGTAAGTGCCAGGACGGGGATCTGCGAGGAGGGATGAATGGACAAGCATCTGCAGAATCTGTTACTCCTTATCGGTTCGTCCATAACTGGAGTACTGCATCCAGTTCTGGTCACCAACTTTAAAAGGATGTGTTGGAGTGCATGCCACCGTGTACAGGAGAAGCTGTGGAGATCCTCCTTACGGCAGGGAGGTTAGTGGGAGCCCGATGCATTGAGACCAGAGCAGTTAGAGTGAAAACTGTTCCCTTTGGTGGAAGGGTCAAAAATCACAGGTTCAAGGTGAATAGCAAAATAACTTTTACACAGCGATTTATAATACATTAGGTGAAGGACTGGTGGAGGTGGATTCAATGATAGCATTCAAAAGAGATCTGAGCAAAATAAACTATTTGGCTGAAGAATGAGACTAGAATTGTAGTCCTTGCTGGGGGATGGCACCGGCCTCCAAGCAGGTGGCTGCCAACTGTGCTGTCATTGTTCAATGACACAAATACATTTTCAAAGGTTAAGGGAATGCCAGCGTTGATCTCTGTAGCTGGAGCACACAGCACTGGAGGTTCGGATCAAGGCAAAGGTCAAGTTACAGATAACACATATTGAAGAGAATTTTGGGAGTGGATCAGAGGAATTTTGCTAGATTACACCTGCAGCAAAGCATTTAAAAGATGCGGAGGGTTAGTAGAGACTGGGTTTGCATTATTGTTCAGTGGTTTTGGCAGATCGGTTTATTTTTGGCACTTTTATTTATTGTTATTTATTGAGATACAGTACATACAGATACTTGACACTGATGCCAAGCTGTATGGGTCCTAATGCCCTTCCCTTGGACAACATCGGTGGTGTGGAGAAGGGAGACTTGCAGCATGGGCAACTGCTGGTCTTCCATACAACCTTGCCCAGGCCTGCGCCCTGGAAACTTTCCAAGGCCCAAATCCATGGTCTCATGAGACTAACGAATGCCTAAAAACAGTGTAGAATAGGCCCTTCCAGTCCTTAAAGCTGGCTGCCAAGTTATCTCCCAATTTAACCCTAGCCTAATTACAGGACAATTTACAATGACCAATTCACCTAACAACCAGTACGTCTTTGGACTATTGGAGGAAACCAGAACACCTCACGGTCACGGGGAGAATGTACAAACTCCTTACAGGCAGTGGAAGGATTGAACCCAGGTCACTGGGACTGTGGTAACCACTGTGTTACCGTGTCTACCGGCACCATCATTAGAGAAACGTAGCTGCCTGGGTCATTGGGGCACGCAGGCCTCCAAACGATACGACAAGCTGGTGGTCCTTGTGGAGGACCACTTGCGTTACTTGTCACTTATCGGCCAATGCCTGTAAATTGTCCAGGTTTGGAGTGTGCAGGCATGGGCAGCTCTGCTTGCTCAGCAGCGATGAACGCAGTCGGACATTGTGCGATCATCGGCAAGTGCCCCCACTCCTGACCTTGTAATCGAATGCCTGATCTGAAACAAGGCTTTGCAGAAAAGTGGAGTGCTCCCCCAGTGTCAGGCCGGATTTTGTGTACCTATCCATGCCACAACACAGGGTGCCAGGATGCATTCCACAATTCCATACCAGAAGAATTAGAAAAGTAAACAGTGAAGTCATAACGCAGGTGAATTAAACAATGCCCTTTCCTCTTACTATAAGCAAATTAGCAGCTGTGACACTCTATAAATCAGGATTGGAAATGGAATTGGTTTATTATTGTCACACGGTGAAGAGCTTGTCTTGCACAATGCGTTACACAGTGCACTGAGGTAGAACAAACACTGACTATTTATTTTCCTCCACAGATGCTGCCCAACCTGCTGAGTTCCTCCAGCATTTTGTGTGTGTGCGTTGTGCAGAATAAAGTGTACAGTCACAGAGGAATGCAGCTCAGGTAGACAATAAGGTGCAAGATCACAACAAACTAGGTTATGAGGTTAAGAGAACACCTTATCATACTAGGGAACTATTTAATAGTCTTATAACAATGGGGCAGAAGCTACCTGTTGTTAAGCAGTATGCAAAGGGGAGGAGACAGCACTGATCCAACATCACACAAAGTGGTAGACTGGAAAGGGAGATGCATTGTGCGGCCCACTTGCAAAAGCTCCAGGTGACAGTTTGGTCTAAGGCTCTCATTGTGCAGGTACGTTTTGCATTCGCCTCTGGCTGGTGAGCTGAGTGGGAATAAAACTGAGCGGAATTCTAAACATTTGCATCGTAGTACAAAGGAACAGAACAATTTGGGGTGGGTGAGAAGTATGAGGAACCTCGATTTTATAAATGGACAGTAAATTCAGAAACTGGAGGTGTATGGGGACTTGGGACTCCTAGAGCAGGATTCCCTAAAGGGTAACATTCAGGTTGAGTTGGTAGTCACGAAGGTTAGCATTTATTTATTTATTAATTGAGATACAGCACAGAATAGGCCCTTCCGGCCTTTTGGGACGCACCACCCAGCAATTCCGCAATTTAATCCTAGCCCAATCACAGGACAATTTACAGTGACCAACTGGTACGTCTTTGGAAAGAGAGAGGAAATCAAAGCACCCAGTGGAAACCCAGGCGGTCACAGCGAGGACGTACAGACTCCTTACAGGCAGCAGTGGGAATTGAACCTGGGTCACCTGTACTGTAAACCGTTGTGCTAACCACTACGCTACTGTGCTGCCCATTTTGAAAAGTCTAGAACATAAAAGCAAGAACGTAATACTGAGACTTAATAAGGCATTGGTCAGACTACATTTGGAGTTTTGTGAGCTGTTTTGGGCTCCATCTCTAAGAAAAGAGGTGCTGGCATTGGAGAGGGTCCAGAGGAGGTTTACAAGAATGATCTGGGAGTGAAAGGGTTTAACATATGAGGAGCATTTTATGGCTCTGGGCCTGTACTCACTGAAAATCTGCAGATGCTGGAAATTCAAGCAACGCACACAAAGTGCTGGAAGAACTCAGCAGGCCAGGCAGCATCTATGCAAAAGAGTAAACAGTTGACGTTTCGGGCCGAGAACTTTCATCAGGATTGGGGAAAAGAAGAAGAGAAGTCAGAGCAAGAAGGAGGGGGAGGGGAGGAAGAAATACGTTGGTAGGTGATAGATGAAATCGGAAGAGGTGGAGAGCTGGGAAGTTGATTGGTGAAAGAGATACAGGCTGGAGAAGGGAAAATCAGATGGGGAGGAGCGCTAGAGGGAGGTGATAGGCAGGTAAGGAAATATTGTGAGAGAGGGAATCAGGGAATGGTGAAGAGGGACAATTACCAGAAGTTTGAGAAACCAATGTTCATGCCATCAAGTTGGAGGTTACCCAGATAGAATATAAGATGTTCCTCTAACCTGAGTGTGGCCTCAATAGAGGAGGCCATGGACTGACATGTCCGAATGGGAATGGGAAGTAGAATTGAAATTGATGACCACAGGGAAGTCCTGCTTTTCCTGGCGGATGGGACGTAGGTGCTCAGTGTAGCGGTCTCCCAATCTATGTCAGTTCTCACTGATATATAAGAACCACACCGGGAGCAGATGGATTTCTCGAAACTTCCAGTAATTGCCTCTCCCCACCCCGCCCCTGTCACCATTCCTGTTTCCCTCTCCCACTTTATCTCCTTACCTGCCCATCACCTCCCTCTGATGCTCTGACTTCTCATCTTTTTTTTTCCAGTCCTGATGAAGGGTCTCCGCCTGAAATTTCGACTGTACTCTTTTCCATAGATGCTGCCTGGCCTGCAGAGTTCCTCCGGCATTTTGTGTGTGTTGCTTGGACTCACTGGAGTTTAGAACAACGAGGTCGGGGGATGAGATCTCATTGAAACCTCCCGAATATTGAAATTGCAACGTAGAGTGGCATGGAGAGGATGTTTCAAGCAGTGGAAGTTTCTAGAACCAGAGGGCGGCACCTCAGAACAGAAGGATATCCCTTTAGAACAGGGATGACGGGCAATTTCTTTAACCAGAAGGTGATAATTCTGTGGAATTCATTGCCACAGACGGCTGTGGTGGCCAAGTCATTGAGTGTAGTTAAGCGGTGTTTGATAGGTTCCTGATTATTAAGGGAGTCAAAGGTTATGAGGAGAAGGCAGGAGAATGTGGTTGAGCGGGAAAAATATATCAGCCATGATCAAATGGTGGAGCTGGCTCAATGGACCAAAAAGCCTAAAATTTGTTATGTCTTATGTTCCTATAGTCTTAAAACAACTCCAGTAGTGTTGTTGTACCCTCCTTGACCATGTGCTCCAAATGAATCTATTCTTGTGTATACTACAAAACGTGGCATGGATCTATCTGAAGGCAAGGAATGGAGTTTATTCAACAGAATTATGGTTTGCTTATTCTCCAGGAAGAAAATGAAAAGAACTTGGATTTATTTGGATGATTCACATCAAATCAAGTGTCAGTGGTCAAGTTTTCACATATAAGGAGATAGTTGTCTCAAAATGTCAGGTTAAAGGGATAGGTTTGAAGTGGAATAAAGAGTTTATGGATGGATTTCCAGAGGTTGGGGCCTTTCCAGATGACATTATAGGATCCACAAGGGGGCAGAAATAGAGAAGACGAATGGCGCCCTTCAGTCGCAGTATCGGAAGTGCATCAGGGCCGAGGAGAAAGTTGTGAGCATGACTTCTCCATCAGCTCTCTCAGTCCCTTCACTACATTCCAACACCATTCCTCTTCCTGCCAGCATTCTGATACACAACCAGGCCGCTCCTCGTCGGGTCTACCCACGAGGTGAGCTTTCACCACACGGTCCTCTCCATGGTCAAGTTGGTCCAATTCTTTCACGTTGTCCATCTCTGCTCCTGCCTCGCCCCATTTCAACTTAAAACCCTCATTACGATTCTGTTCTAGTCTTCTCCTGTCTACTGCCTCCTCATTCGTAAACCTCATGTGTGTTACACAAATACCAGCGTGTATGGTTCTAACCAGTCACTGAAGACTTACATTTGCCTTTCATTCCCCCAAGCACCTCCCTTGAAGACTTGTGTATCCTCCAAATCTGTCCTTCAGGAACAGTCACAGTGGGCCGAATGGCCTCTTTCTGCCACTGCACCTTATGATCTTAAGTTCAGGTCAGCATGGACTTTATATCATGAACTCCTTACTCACTCTCTGTGCCCCTCTCCAACTTCGGGAACTTCCTCAACACCTGACTCAACACTTGCATCTCACAACCTCTCTAGTTTATTTGGCTTAGGATCAGTTTCTGCCTGATTACAATTCCGCTGAACGTTTTGAGGCTGTTCCCACATTAAAAGTGTGATTTAAACGCAAGTCATTACAACCTCCTCCGAGCACCAGTCTCACTGTGAACTTAGCACAGCGTATTTTTATTAAAGGCAAATATTTGTTTTTAAGATCTGAGAATATGGGTATTACTACCCCAGAAATGATCGTGAGTGCACTAATTATAATATTTTAAAGAGAAATGCTGGAAGGTGATACTCAAGATGATATTGCATGACTGAAAGTTCCAGCCCAGTGCACATATTTAACTTCTGTATATATAAAGAACCTATCCGATGTTCACACACTAAAAAAAAATGATAAAGTGGGGAACGCTGCTTTGAGCGTGTCAATGAAATATCGTGGTACTAAAGTACTTTTCATGGACTGATTTCCCAGACCCAGACCCCCTCATTGCCTGTAGTAACCAGAAGTGAATTGCAGGCGACCCGGAAGATGAGATCTGCCTGAAACAAGCCCGAAGATCATCGCAACCCTTTTATTTTTTTTTAAAAAAAGACCCTTTGCAAGCAAGGTCTGTATGCAATGCTGTGATTTCAAAACTTGGTGTTTTTGCATTCAGTGCAAACAATACTTGTGGTGCAGAGGCGAGATTAGAGGCGAGGCGATGTTTTGCTCCATGCAAAGTGTCACAGTATTTTCAGATCTTTGGCTTTTGCATTCAAATGCAATGCAAGGCATGCGTGTTCTAGGAAGTGTTCAAGCGTCTGAATTTTTTTTTGTGTGTGTGCCGGGCGATTCAAACCCTTGGCAATTCTTAAATCGCACGTAAACAATGAATCATCAGACATGCAAATGTTAGAGCTGATCCGAGCAGATCGCTATTTTTTTGTTTCATTACTTTGGGACCTGCAAAATATGGCGACTCTATGTCCTTTTTTAAACACTGGCTGCCATTTTTGTTTTTTTCTTTTGTCGCTTTTTTTATTAAAAAAAGTCCAGACTGTCTGAGAATGTGGGAGAGGCGGTGCACAGGGGCAGTTCAGGCAATCCGTGCAATATTATAATGTACTGCTTTTTTTTTGTTTTTGCAAAAGTTTATAAGAAATTCAACATATTTGTATTTAAGATAATACCAATCTTTATTAATTAACAGTCATTTCAGAGAAATAAACCATATAACCGCCTTTACACATCTTTTAAAAAAAGCTTTGCTGTTTTAGAACTAATAACAAGTTTTACTCAAAGTTTTTTTTAGTTTTAAATTTAAAATTCAATCTTAGGGTTTGAAAGATTGAAGTTTTTGAAATCTGTGTTCAGAAGTTTTCTTTTAAAAAATGAACACTGTGCATATGGTTAAAAAAGAGAAAATGTGGCTTTTAAACATTGCGTTCATCTTATAATGCTTTTAAATGAAAACAAGAATTGATTTGCATTAAATAAATGGCTGGGAGTAACATGGAATTATGCAAAATACACTTGCAAATAAGGACTGCCAATATATTGTGGGATATAGTCTATGTTAGAACTTTATTTTTTAAAAGTGGACTTGTTTACGTGAGCATTGTATTTGTTGTGTTGCTGTTGAGGTTAAATTGGCACAGTTGGCAGGACTTTCTGGAATAGGCTTTCTCAGGTGATGCTGCTGAATCTAGGGAATAGGACCATGAAAGGGGGCCAAGAGGGTCTCTGAGTCTGCCTGAGTGAGCAAGTTGTTTATAAGGAAAATTGATGGTTTGGTGCTCAAAGTGGCCCTAGATACTTGACTGGATAGGTAGGTGATTACCCTGGGAAATCTTCAGGTAGGACATGTGGCTGGGCAGACTGATTTTCTTGTCTGAAATGGTCATCGCGGACATTTGGTAGTGGTTGTGTTTGGTCTGGATCAGTGAAGAGTTTCTGGATGGGCACTGTTGTTCTCTGTCCATTTTGCTCGTTTGGGGCAATTTTGGAATATATAATGGAACTTCCGAAAGCAAATAATGTGCACATACAGTATTTTTGGTTGCCAAAGGGAAAGTACGCATAGATTTTACAATTTTCACTATTTGGTGCGGAACTATAAAAATTTACGACTGATGTGTTGAGGCTAAACAGTTTTTAAGTAGTAATTTAATATTTGCCACCACTATATAGCATTAAAATGAATAATTTACTACAGTACTACATTTTGTTTCTATTCTGTCCTTAGTTCAAAGGCTGCTTGTTAATTGATGGTTAATACAGTCATTTGTGCTTTGCATGCCAAACACAAGACCGTTGAACATTGGGGAAATCAATTCATTTTAATAGTTAATGACGTAACATTACGTACATTGAGTTTTATGATAAAGTTTGATGAAAGAAGCATTGAAGTTGTTCTACTGTAGGGGCGTTACTGTGGTTTCCAGTCTTCACCCACCCAGCATCGACAACACGCATGATTCTTGCAGGCCTCATAGGGTGACAAGAGTTCCTAATCCAAAAACTGTACAGGCTTTATTTTTGGAGAACTGATGTTTATGTGGATGGCAGTGGGGAGGAGGAAGGTTTTTTTCTTGGGTATCTACAACCTAACTTTTCTCTGTGCTCAACCATTCTATTTGCTGAAGTTTATGATTATGTTAATATTTCATGTTTTAGTGAAAAGTCATTGAGCTGAAACATGGATTGCCCCTCGTTATCTGCTGAGTACTTTCGCATTTTCTGTTTATGCTTTATATTTCTAGCATTCACAGTGTTGTACCCTTGAATTATAAACTTATCACATGCTCAGTTTAGCATCCAGTCGAGACCATTTCTCAGCCTTCACATGTTACGTTTAATATTATTCAAATTTAGAAATTCAAGAACAAGATATTGCAGCTGTGGGAAGTGTGAAAATAACAAAAATCAGCACAGCATAAGAGGGACCTGTGGAGGCCATGTTCCCGTCTCTCTTCAGGGGAATCCAGGTTAACTTATTATTTTTTTTAGCTCCTTCAGAGCAGAGAGTGCCGGAAACACTCAGCTGGTTGGACAGCATCTGCGGTGGAAGACACAGTTAGTGTTTAGGGTCGATAGCCCCTGTTGTGATTGTTCTAGTGCTGCTTCTCTCTGTACTGGTGCTGGTGTTTCACAACATTTTCCATTTTGTTTCCTGTAACTTTATTAAACATTGGAAAAATAGAGCAGAACAGTATAGGAACAAGCTCTTCAGCCCCGAATGTTGTGCCGAACTAATTAGATTTCTAACTAAACTAATCCCTTGTTCCTAAATTCATTGCAGATGTTCTGTTTAAGACTTCTTAAATGCCTCTCTCATATTTGCCTCCAGTGCCATTGTTGGCTGTGTATTCCAAGCACCCATCTCTCTAAACAAAACAAAATATTGTCCTGCTCATCACTTTTAAATTTATTCCCCTCACCTTAAGTGTAAGCCCTCTAGTATTAGACATTTCCACCGTGGCGAGAAGCTACTAGCTGTCTTCTCTATCCACGCCTCTCTCAATCTTGTAATAGAGTGAAGATGCCTCTCCACTGAAGGAGATGTAAAGCGCTCTTTCTCTCTGCTAGCCTGCAGGTCACCCTTGGGCAAGGTGTTGTACCTGCTTAGCCCCCTGATCAGGGTCATGTGAAACCATGGGAGCAGATGGTGGACGGTCGTGTGAGCAGCTTGTGCACGTCACAAGTCCTGGTTATGCCACCACTGACGCCAGGCAGACCACCTCTGAACACTATTGAAAATGGCTGGGGTCGTCCATCTTCAGAATCAGGTTTAATATCACCGGCATATGTCGTGAAATTTGTTAACTTTACAGCAGCAGTACAGTGAAATCCATGATAAATAAATATAGAGAAAACAAACTGAGTTACAGTAAGTATATGAGCAACACACGCAAAATGCTGGTGGAACGCAGCAGGCCAGGCAGCATCTATAGGAAGAGGTACAGTCGACGAGACCCTTCAGCCCAAAATGCCAACTAAGTTAAACTAAGTAGTGCAAAAATAACAGAAATAAGAAAGTAGTGAAGTAGTGTTCATGGGTTCAATGTCCATTCAGAAATCAGAGGGCAGAGGGGAACAAGCTGTTCCTGAATCGCTGAGTGTGTGCCTACAGGCTTCTGTACCTCCTTCCTGAAGGTAACAGTGTGAAGAGGGCATATCCTGGGTGGTGAGGATCCTTAATGACAAACGCCGCCTTCCTAAGGCACCACTGCTTGAAAATGGATTGGATGCTACAGAGGATGGTACCTATGATCGAGCTGACTAATTTGAGACTACTAGACAGGTATATGGAGGAATTTAAGGTTGGGGGGGGTTATATGGGAGGCAGGATTTAAGGATCAGTACAACATTGTGGGCCGAAGCGCCTGTACTGTGCTGTACTACTCTATGTTCTATATGTAATTTTACAAGTTTCTGCAACTTATTTTGATCTTGTGCAGTAGCTCCCCCCACCCCATACCAGATGGTGATGCAGCCAGTCGGAAAGCTCTCCACAGTACATTTGTAGATGTTTTCAGTTGTTTCAGTTGACAAACCAATGTCCTCAAACTCCTAATGAAATATAGCCACTGTCTCACCTTCTTTATAGCTGCATCAGTATGTTGCATCCAGGTTAGGTCCTCAGAGATACTGACACACAGGAACTTGAACTTGTTCACTCTCTCCACTTCTGATCCCTCTGTGAGGATTGGTTTATGTTCCCTTGTCGTAACCTTCCTGAAGTCCACAATCGGCTCTTTGGTCTTGCTGACATTGAGCTCAAGGTCGTTGCTGTGGCACCACTCAACTAGCTGGTATACCTCGCTCCTGTACGCCCTTTGGTCACCATCTGAAATTCTGTCAACTATGGTTGTATCAGCAGCAAACTTGTAGATGGCATTTGAGCTGTGCCTAGCCACACAGTAATGGCTGTTTAGAGAGTAGAGCAGTGGGCTAAGCTCACATCCCTGTGGTGCGCCAATGTTAATTGTCAGCGAAGTGGAGATGTTATTTCCAATCCACACAGATTGTGGTCTTCTGGTTAGGAAGTTGAGGATCCAGTTGCAGAGGGAGGTACAGAGGCCCAGGTTCTGTAGCTTTTCGATCAGAAATGATGGTGTTAAATGCTGAGCTATAGTCAACAGACAGCATCCTGACACAGGTATTTGCATTTGTCTTGTAAAGGCACTGCTCAGAAGGAGACAATGGCAAACCACTTCTGTAGAAAAATTTGCCAAGAACAGTCATGGTCCTGGAAAGACCATGATCGCCCACATC
Organism: Mobula hypostoma; assembly: GCF_963921235.1. Taxonomy (NCBI): domain Eukaryota; kingdom Metazoa; phylum Chordata; class Chondrichthyes; order Myliobatiformes; family Myliobatidae; genus Mobula; species Mobula hypostoma. The sequence goes on along the minus strand of NC_086121.1, from coordinate 29,984,349 downwards.
ATATGAACGAACAAATCTTATGAACTTAGGTGAAGTTACTAGTTAGTCTCGACCACTCCAGGGAAACCATACCAAGTTTGTCTGACCTCATCTTATAGCAAGTACCCTCTAATTCAGGCAACATCCTGGTAAATCTCTTCTGCACCCTCTCCAAAACTTCCATATCCTTCCTATAATGGGGGGATCTGAACTGAATGCGGCCTAACCAGAGTTTCATAAAGCAGCTCTAAATAGTGTGGTGAATCCTCTCAACCTATTGTTGTGTCTCATTCTGGAATATTTCTTTCATCTGTTGTCTGCAGGAGCAGCAGAGGGTTTGATTAAAACACTCAACAGGTGAATTCAGAAATGTTAAATTAGTTCTCCTCCATTCATGGCTTGGTCAGCACAGACATTGACATTGGGTTAGGTAATAGCGTCAAAGATCCTGAAGTCCTTCAACAGTCAGCAGCTGTGATATGAACTCAATCGTTTCTCTCTGAGTGGGAGGACCAAATTATCTTGCTCACTTAAATGGATTGAAAGTTATAGAAAGTTCCTGAAAAGTTGATTAGTCAACATAATTTCCAACATCAATTTCTGAGGTAAATTTTCATTTTTGATTCTTCCCTTTCAATTTATTCCTTGGACATAAATAAATCCATTCAGAATTTAGAGCAGAGCATTTTGCTTGCTTTAGGTACCATTCACCATCCCAGTTATTTGCCGCTGGTGTACCAAAGCTGCACGCACCATTTACAAATCTGCCCACCCCAACGGTGCCTTCCAATTTCCCAGGCTCTGTAGATAAAAGGGAAAAGAAGTTCAGGAACGCCATCCTGATGTGGAAATGTGTGGCTGTTTTGTCACAATCAATAGGTCAAAATCCTGGAAAAGAGGGGTTGCTTTCACTGGAAGGACTGCAGCATTCAAATGTGGCTTGCCAACACCTTCCCAAGGGAATAGGCAACAAATGCCACTGAAGTTTGGACCATTGTGGTTTTGCCAGTGGTCAAATCATCTGTATAGGTGTAACATGGATCTGTTCTTTACCCATAACCCAGTAAAGTCTTTTATTTATTTAGAGATACGGGCTCCTCTGGCCTACTGATCTGCACTGTGCACCAACTTACCTATCTAACATTAGCCTAATTAAAGGACAATTTACAATAACTATTTAACCTACTAACTGGCATGCCTTTGGACTGAGGGTGGAAACCAGGGCACCTGGAAGAGACACATGGTCATGGGGAGACGGCCCCAGAGTTGAACTCCAGAACGCCCCAAGTTGTATTAGCATTACACTCACCGCTACGCTACTGTGACGCCTAATACACTACCGTGACGCCCCACAGTTTTGAATATATTCTCTTTGGGACATTAAGTTCCTAACTAGAACGTAAGCATTGTGGTTAAATGATTGAACTTGTAACCGGAGGTTTGAACCATTGGTGCAGACACGTGAGTTTGAACCCAACAGGGAAGTTGAGTTAAATCTCATCTCATTAATGAATTTTTGCTGATGTTCCTCATAGAAGGAAGTCTAGGCCTGCCAATGTTGCTGTCTCCTAACCATCTCATTTCAGGGAGCAATCAGGTGCAGAAAATAAATACTGACACTGGCAGCAATGTTCATGCTCTGTGAGCAAATGCATTTTTAAAAAGGCACAATAGCTCACCTTGTTTTTAAAAACAAAATTCTTCACCTATCTTGAATTTGCATTCCTTGTAGTTTTGACCTTACTGCACTGGAAGTAATTTACCCTACATATATACACATGTATCTGATTTCTTCTCCTGTGCTCTAGCATATGGGTAGATTGGGAGAGTTGGTAAGAAATGGCAGATGCTTATTGATGCGCAGTTAAAAATGCAAATACCCATCCGAGATGGCATGACTGCTGAATTATCTCTTTTGCTACTTAATGTGCACGTTCTTGCGCATCAATATATCAAGTTCATGAACTTAGTATTCAGGGAATTTGGAGATCTTGGTGTGTTGGTTCATAGAAGTCTGAACATAATTGTACAAAGGGAGCAAATGGTTCAGAAGACAAATGGTACGACTCTGAGAGTCGTATAGAGAAGGGAAATCTTTTTTGCATTAGGATGTTGTTGAGACACCTGGAGTACTCGGTTGAAAAGTTGTCTAAGAAAACATATGGTGCTAGAAAGTTTGTGAACCCTTTTTAAAAAAAACTGCTTCAGCTCTGGGATATTGGTGGGCTTCCTTTCAAGAACTGCTTGTTTCAGGTCCTTCCATAACATTTTTATAGGATTAAGGTCAGGCCTTTGACTCGGTCATTTCAAATCACAATTTAAAAAAAAAATTTTAAACCATTCTGTTGTTGATTTATTGTCTTTCGGATCAATGTCTTGTTGCATTACCAACTTCTATTAAGCTTCAGATGATGGACCACTACCCTGACATTCTCCTGTAAAATGTCGTGATACAATTTTGAATTCATTCTTCCCTCAATGATTGTAAGCTGTCCAGGCCCTGAGGCAGCAAAGCAGTCCCAAACCGTGATGCTCCTTCCACCTTGCTTCACAGTTGGGATGAGGTTTTGCTGTTGGTGTGCAGTACCCTTTTCCTCAAAACATAGTGATCTGCATTTCTACCAAGACATTCAACTTTTGTCTCATCTGTCCACAGAACATTGTCCCAGATGTGTTGTAGAACATCCAGGTGGTTTTTTGCAAACTTGAGATGTGCAGCAATTTTGTTTTAGGGAGTGGCGGTTTCCTCCGTGGTGTCCTTTCATGAACATCATTCTTATTCAGTGTTTTTCTTATATAGTAGTGAATACACGAACAGAGACTTTAGCAAGTTCTGCAGATTTCTGCAGGATTTTTGCTGTACCCTAGGGTTCTTTTTCCACCTCGTTCAGCTTTGCATGTTAGGCTCTTGATATGATCTTTGCAGGATACCCACTCCTAGGGAGAGTAGCAACAGTACTGAGTTTCCTCTGTTTGTAGACAATTTCTCTTACTGTGGACTGATGAACGAACACTCAGATTTTTAGAAATGCTTTTGTTGCCTTTTCCATCTTCATGCATCACTACAATTCTTCTTCTAAGGTCCTCTGAAAGTTGTTTTGATCGAGGCACGGTGCACATAAACAGATCTTTCTTAAGAAGAGCAGGCTCTGGCTCTGTCAGTAATCTGACTTCGTGTGTCTTCTTTATAGGGCTTTTTTACAACCCACACCTATAATCCCATTGTTTGAAACAGCTGACTCCAAGTAGCTTTTGTAGAAGGCATTACCCCAGTTTCACATACTTTTTCCAACAAATACATGTAATATTAGATCATTTTTCTCAATAAATAAATGAACAAGTATAATTTTTTTGTGTTATTTCTCTTAATCTAGTTTTAGGACTTGCGTGTAGATCTGATCATGTTTTAGGTCATATTTATGCAGAAATAGAGAAAATTCTACAGGATTCACAAACTTTCTAGCACCACTGTATGTATGCTTAGCAGTGGCCCCCAACATTCCCATTATTGAGATGTGGAAGACTCTGTCACGTAGAACTTGTTGCTCATATACCTGACATCAGGTAAAGCTCTGTTGTGGGAAGAGATTACTACACAGTCAAGGGAAAAGATTTAGCAACCTCCTCAAAGTCTCTGGAAGAAATTCAGCAATCCTCCTCTGACGGCTGAGAACCTTTGATTCAAGCCCACTCAATGAGCATTCTGGATGCTGTTGAGAAGCTCAGGGCCCATGAACCGGGAGCACACGGGTCCTGCTGGATGATTGCTGGTCACCCCAGAAGTGATTCACCCACTCACTACAATGGACACTTCATGCCCTTCCACAGAAGAGTCGGCAATGGACGTAAGTCAGAGTGGAAGGAAGTCGCTCTTGATCCTGAGCTACTGTTTAAAGAGAGGGTTTGGGCTCGAGGCATTTTAGCATAGATGAGCTCAACTACTACCCAGATGAAGGCCTTGTTACGGGAGGAAAAGATTGCGTAAGATTGGCCTAAACTTGTAACATTTTAGGAAAACGAGAATTGATCTCACTGTGCCATACAACATTATGAGAAGGATTGACGTGGTAAATGTTGACAAACTGTTTACTAAGTTGAAAGCACCTGGAACTGGGAGCTTAGTCTGAGGATGACGTATGGGGCATTTGGGAACAACATAAATCTTAGGAATTTTCTCTACCATTTGCTGCGGGTTCAGAGTTGTTGATTGCATTCAAAATTTAGTTTAGTTAAAAGAATGGAGCTATTGCGATCAGGTAGGAAGGTAAAGCGCAGGATCTGCTGTAGTGTCATTGAATAGCAGTCGAGGCACGAAGGGCCATCGCGGCAGGATGTTACATCGCTGTTGTGTTCTGAGAACAATCTGCTGCTGCTACTGCCTCTACTTGCTGGAGTGCCTCCTCCCCGTACCAATTCAGCAAATAATCTTTCAATCCTTGACTCCTACTTAACCTGGGGTGTCCAGAATAGAATACTGCTCAGAGAGAATCTGAACCAGTGTCTTATGCAATGAAAATGGAGAATACCAGAAGGACCAGGCTGTGTCTGCAGAGAATCAATCACTGTTTCAGTGGGGTGATCTTTCATCATCATTTTTGAAGGCTTTTTAAAAAAAACCTTATGATTAATTTGGTGTTCTGTCTTTGTAAAGCTGAGTATGCCTTTTTGTATCAACCTTCACAACTTATCTTTCAAAGATATTTTTAGTTGACGTTGGACCCTGTTCTTTCTCTGTCATGGAGACTGCTAATGAAAAATGAAGATGTCTAAAGCGAATGGTAAGGCTGCTTAATTATCTCGCCAGCTTCTCAAGCTTTGCACTAGTTGAGATGGTAACTGTTCATGGGATTCATCCCATATTGATCCATTTCTGAGATGCCAGTTCACAGGATTATGGCCAATGCAAGCAGAAGTGGGTCCTACCGTGCACACTGACCACCAAGCACCTATTTATCGCCCCTCTTCACCATGACTTTTCAGGTTCTGCTACTTATTGATTACACTGAGGGCAATTTATAACAGGCAAGACCAGGATCTTTACAATTGGACTGCTGACCACAATCAGAATGGATCAAGAACCTTGTCTCCTATTGACTGTCACACGGGTACACTCTACTCCTTCTACTGTATACCAATCACTGTGTGGCTAAGCCTAGCTCCGACGGCATCTACATATTTGCCGATGACAGCACTCATGGCAGAATCGTTTTTGGTGATGATGAGGAGCACAAGAGTGAGAGAGGTCAACTGGTTGAGTGGTCTGGTAATGTCAACCTCGTCCTCGCTGTCGGCAAAACCAAGGAATCGATTGTGGACTTTGAGGAGGAGTCCGAAGAACAAACACTGAAGGGTCTGTGATGAAAGGGGTAAGCAGTTTCCAGTTCCTGGGTGTCAGCATTTTGTGGGACTTATCCTCGGCAACCATGAAGAGGGCACAGCAGAACCTTTACTTTCTTAGAAGTTTAAGGAGATTCGGCACATCATCGAAGACTCTGGCAAATGTACAGATGTACGGTGGAAAGCATTTCTGTCTGGTTGCATCACAGCATGCTATGGGACCTCCAATGCATGGAAACACCAAAGACAACAGAGGGTGGTGGACACGGCCAGAGTCATCACATTTCCAGCTGCCCCACCATGAGGTCATATCCATGAAGCGATATCTCAGGAAGATGACGTACATCATTAAGGATCCTCACTGACCAGGTCATGCCCTCTATATTGCCACCTTCAGGCAGGAGGAATAGGAGCCAGAAGACCCTCACATAATGGTACAACAACAGCTTCATCCCTACTGCCATCAGGTCTTGAATTGACATGAAAACCCCTAATACTGCCTTGGACTTTGTTTTTTTCCCTCTCTCCTACAACTTGCACCAATATCCTCATGTTTACTTTTGTCATGTAAGTTATGCATAAATTATGTTCATTTAATCTGTGTTTTTGATATGCTGTGCTGCTACTGCAAGGATCTAATTTTCATGCCATTTGTACCCTGGGTACGTATGCTCAGGACAATAAAATTGGACAATGTTGGGATGTGTGAGGAAACTAGACACTCGGAGGAATCTCACGTGGTCATAGGGACAGCATGCAGACTCCACACAGACAGAGCTAGAGATCAGAATTGAACTTGGGTCTCTGGTGTTTTGAGTGAGGAGCTCTGCTACCTGTGCCACTGTTGTATGAAAATTTCGTTTGTAATATGGTTAATGTGCACTGGACAGGAGACACCTTTCTCATTCAGCGTTCTGGCCCAGAATTCCTATTTGGCCACAGAGAAGCCCCAGCGGTCTTGTCTGGTCCTGAAGAAGGCCTTGGCCCGAAACGTTGACAGTTTATTCATTGCCATAGACGCTGCCTGACCTGCTGAATTCCTCCAGCATTTTGTGTCTGTGCTGCCTTGGGTTTCCAGCATTTGTGTTTGTCACTGTAAATCTGTTTAAGATTTTTTTTCAAGCTTAAAAAGATATTCATCTGTCACCAGTGAATATCTCTTTTCTCAGTGCCCTTCACTTTGTGAGTTCATGGATTATGGTTCTTGGGCTAGCCTGGCCCATTGGCCATCCAGCCATCAAGCAGTGAGGTCCCGTGTAAGGAGTGCGTCGCTCAGAGACTCCCCATCTGCCTGCCCTGTCAGCCGTTTCCTGCTCCGTTTGCGGGAGAGTTTGCAGTAACCTTCGTTAGTCATTTCATAACCCACAAAGCCAACCTACAAGCAGATCCAAGGCACTGTTGAAGAGGAAGTGAAAGGTCACATCACAGCTCAGTGATGGAGGCAGGTGGTAGCCCCAAATTCTCATACCCCAGATCATTCTGTTTTTGACAACATCTGCGATCTCTTGCGTCTCCATTTCATTTCTTTTTTTTTCTATATTCATTTATGGGATGTGGGCATTGCCAGCTAAGCCAGCATTTACTGCCCATCCCCAGTTGCTCTTGAGAAGGTGGAGATGAGCTGCCTTCTTGAACCGCTGCAGTCCCTGAGGTGTAGGTACACCCACAGTGCTGTTAGGGAGGGAATTCCATGATTTTGACCCAGTGACAATGAAGGAATGGCGATATGTTTCCAAGCCAGGATGGTGAGTGAATTGGAGGGGGATTTCCAAGTGGTGGTGTTCCCAGATATCTGCCGTTCTCGTCCTTCTAGATGGTAATGGTCGTGGGTCTGGAAGGTGCTGCCTTAGGGACTTTGGCGTGTTGTTGCAGTGCATCTTGTAGATAGTACACACTGCTGCAACTGCTCGTCGATGGTGGAGGGATTGGATGCTTGTGGAAGGGGTACCAATCAAGTGGGCTGCCTTGTACTGGATGGTGTCGAGTTTCTTGAGTGTTGATGGAGCTGCACTCATCCGGGCGAGTGACGAGTATTCCATTACACTCCTGACCTGAGCCTTGTAGATGGTGGACAGGCTTTGAAGATTCAGGAGGTGAGTTATGCACTGCAGGATTCCTAGCTTTTGACCTGCTCTGCCACTGTGTTTATATGGCTACACCAGTTCAGTTTCCTGTCAGTGGTAATCCCCCAGGATATTCCTTCATCTCTATCTATTTCTGGCCATTAAAATCTCAACAGGCTACAGTTTCCCAGCAGTTGGTAATGCTCCCCCGACTCTTGACTCCATCCTAAACCCTGGGGCTACCTTCACGGAAATTGCATGTTTTCCATGTGGATTCTCTGATTTTTTTTTTCCCCACTCTCTGACGATTCGCTGATTGGCGAGCTGATGGCGGCATAAATCACCCCCAGGGTAGGTTGTTGGGAGGAGAACTGAGTGTGTGGTGATGGTGGGGAGTGGATGAGGACAGAGGCTGAGGGCAGGGCAGGAGTTGATCGTTGTGAGACTGAATAGGTTACAGGGAAATTAGGGGTGGTATGGTAGTGAAATGTTTTTACTGTACCAGCGACTCGAGTTCAGTTCTGCCTCTGTCTGTAAGGAGTTCATACATTCTCCCCGTGACCACGTGCTCTGGTCTCCCCCAGCATTTCAAAGGTGAACTGGTTAGTGGGTTAACTGGCCACATGGGTGTAATTGGGTGGTACGAGCTTGTGGGGTCACGAGGGCTTGTTACCTCTAAATTAGAAAGTTAGAAGTCTCTAAAATTAAAAAAAAGAGGGGGAATAAATTGATGGGGCAAGAAATCAAATGCTGAAGGAGCTCAGTAACTCAGTTAGCATCTGTTGAAGGAGGTAAGCGTTTCAGGTTGTGGCCCTTTCAGATGCAGGGTCTCAGTCTGAAATGTTGACTGTTCGTTTTCCTCCAAAGATGCTGCCTGACTTGCTGAGTTCCTCCAACATCCTGTTGGCAAACATTGAAATCTGGAGCCACAGTCCAATTGGATTGATGTGATTGCTCCAAGAGCTGGCACTCTTTCAATGGGCCAAATGGCCTCCCATCTTTATTTGTTTATTGAGATACAGAGGGAACAGGGCTATCCGGCTCTTTGAGCCATGCTGCTCAGCAATGCACTGCTTTAACCCTCGCCTAATCACGGGGCAATTTACAGTGAGCAATTAACCGACCGACCAGTACGTCTTTGGACTGTGGAAGGAAACTGGAGCACCCGGAGGAAACCCGCCTGGTCAAGGGGAGAACGTATGTACTCCTTACAGGCAGTGGCAAGAGTTTAAACCGGTTCACTGGTACTGATGCACTGTGCTAATCACTACGCTGCCATGATGTCCTATTTATATTTTTTTAAATCAGTCTTTGAAAAAAAAGTTGAGAATTCTTTTTCTCTAATTTCATTCAACATGCCTCACCTACTGCCCAGCAGAAAGACTCCGAAGTATGCAAACTGCGTAACTGATTGAAATACTCAATTAGCACACACCCATCCCCCAGAACCACTGTTACCTGGCATCCTGCTGTGTTGCAGTTTTTTTTAAAAAGGATTAAGACACTCATTGACCAAGAAAATTACTGCAATCAATTAACTTTCAACTGATGTTATCAGTTTACAACCTCCAAGTATTTGAACAGTGAGGTTGATAGGGACAGGACAACCGGGTAGAAAGTACCACAATCTTGCCAAGGATTCCAGACGACACCTAAGCTATTCTGCTCTTTAGACTAACTAATGTGGTTAATTGCTGGCAGTACAACAGGAATTCTGCAGGTACATCTGCTCTCACTCCATCCTCCCACCACCCCACTAGGAATAGGGTTCCCCTGGTCCTCACCTACCACCCCACCAGCCTCCGGGTCCAACATATTATTCTCCGTAACTTCCGCCACCTCCAACAGGATCCCACCACTAAGCACATCTTTCCCTCCCCCCCCTCTGCATTCCGCAGGGATCGCTCCCTACACAACTCCCTTGTCCATTCGTCCCCCCCATCCCTCCCCACTGATCTCCCTCCTGGCACTTATCCGTGTAAGCGGAACAAGTGCTACACATGCCCTTACACTTCCTCCCTTACCCCAAACAGTCCTTCCAGGTGAGGCAACACTTCACCTGTGAGGCGACTGGGGTGATATACTGCGTCCGGTGCTCCCGGTGTGGCCTTTTATATATAATTGGCGAGACCCGACGCAGACTGGGAGACCGCTTTGCTGAACATCTACGCTCTGTCCGCCAGAGAAAGCAGGATCTCCCAGAGGCCACACATTTTAATTCCACATCCCATTCCCATTCTGACATGTCTATCCACGGCCTCCTCTACTGTAAAGATGAAGCCACACTCAGGCTGGAGGAACAACACCTTATATTCCGTCTGGGTAGCCTCCAACCTGATGGCATGAACATCGACTTCTCTAACTTCTGCTAAGGCCCCACCTCCCCCTCGTACCCCATCTGTTACTTATTTTTATGCACACATTCTTTCTCTCACTCTCCTTTTTCTCCCTCTGTCCCTCTGAATATACCTCTTGCCTATCCTCTGGGTCCCCCCCCCCTTGTCTTTCTTCCCGGACCTCCTGTCCCATGGTCCTCTCATATCCCCTTTGCCAATCACCTGTCCAGCTCTTGGCTCCATCCCTCCCCCTCCTGTCTTCTCCTATCATTTTGGATCTCCCCCTCCCCCTCCAACTTTCAAATCCCTTACTCACTCTTCCTTCAGTTAGTCCTGACGAAGGGTCTCGGCCTGAAACGTCGACTGCACCTCTTCCTACAGATGCTGCCTGGCCTGCTGCGTTCACCAGCAACTTTGATGTGAATTGCTGGCAGTATATTGACTTGGAGCTTGACATCTTCAAAGTTCTTTAACAGACATATTAGGGAAAATGTGCCAAATCTTTTTCCATTATAACTCATAACTTCTGAACAAAAACTTGAGTTTGAACTGATTTAATGCAATGGAAGCACAAGTTCTACACTATTGACTGTTAGGAGCATCTGGAAAAGTTGGACTGGATTGATGGCAAAAGGTGGACTGCAGTGTTGGGTTGACTACTTCAGCAGCAGTTTTGCAGGCCTGAGTCTTGACGCGTTGCTGCGTATTTAATGAAATTACAAAACCTAATGTACAGGGGTCAAAACTCGTCATCGCTAGTCCAGCTGGTCAGAAACAAAGACTGAGTCGTAGGAAATTTTCAACAACAATTTGTCGATTGCACAGTGTCAAAAGTAGTTTGGTTTTCCAGTATGCATGGTGTTCCACTACTGAAATACCAAGAGGTTCGTGCATTGTTTGCTAAGCTGCTGTTCCAAAATGAAACACTTTGGAAAGGTTATTGTGGAAGATGTTCCAGAGTGCATGCTATTGATGTCACATTGTGTTAGATCAGTAAAATTAATTTACAAGATGGGGCACCGTTGGCAAGATTAGTACTAGTTATCTATCAGTAATTGTCTTTGGAAAAAGCGTTCCACCAATTTGAACCTCTGCAGTGTTATGAGAGGAGTTCTGGGATTGCGACTCATTGACAGAGAAGAACAAGCAATTCCAAAACAGCACACACTTTTCATCCGTGCTGGGTTGAGCGTTGAGCTAACAACTCGGTCTTGTAAAATATAAAAAAAAATGCCATCATGACGGCCTCCGGATGACTCCACTTGGCGTTAAGGGCTTTCTTCTTCTTCTTCCACACACAAAGTGCTGGAGGAACACAGCAAGTCAGACAGCATCTGTGGAAATGAATAAATAGTCAGTGTTTCAGGCCAAGACCCTTCTTCAGGGCTGAAAAGGAAAGGGGAAGATGCCAGAATAAAAAGTGGGGGGAGGGACTCAGGTTGGAGGAGCAACACCTTATATTCCGTCTGGGTAGCCAACAACCTGATGGCATGAACATTGACTTCTCAAACTTCCACTAATGCCCCACCTCCCCCTCGTACCCCATCCGTTATTTATTTTTATACACACATTCTTTCGCTTTCTCTCCTTTTTCTCCCTCTGATCTTCTGACTATACCCCTTGCCCATTCTCTGGGTTTTTCCCCCTCTCCCCCTTTTCCTTCTCCCTGGGTCTCATAATCTTCTCATATCCCTTTTGCCAGTCAACTATGTCCAGCTCTTGGCTCCATCCCTCCCCCTCCTGTCTTCTCCCATCATTTTGGATCTCCCCCTCCCCCTCCCACTTTCAAATCTCTTACTAGCTCTTCCTTCAGTTAGTCCTGACAAAGGGTCTCGGCCCGAAATGACGACTGCACCTCTTCCTAGAGATGCTGCCTGGTCTGCTGCGTTCACCAGCAACTTTGATGTGTGTTGCTTGAATTTCCAGCATCTGCAGAATTCCTCGTGTTTGCCTCCATAATTCCAAATCAGGTTTGTGTAGTGTCTTGGTGGCAAACCTAAAGGTGGAGGTGTTACCGTGAGCCAGATGTATCTTTCCTTTATGGTAGAGATCACAGGTTTGGGAGGAACTATCATAGTTGCCAGGGTGAATACTTTGTTGAGAATACACGCGATAGAGAATGTTTAGGATGATGGATGGAGTGCTGATCAAGTGTGCTGCTTGGTTTTGGGTGATTTTGTGCTTCTTGACTTTTGATAAAGCTTCACTAATCCAGGTGGATGGTGAGATCTCCGTCACGCTTCCAGCTTCTGCCTTGTGGATGGCAAAAGGAGTGAGTTACAACCCCCCAGGAGAGCAAACCTCACTTGGTCATGTAACGACTGTGGGTCCCGTTGGACCTTTTGTTAGTGATAACCCCTAGCAAGGGAACTTGGCAATGGTAATGCGAATCAATGTCAGGAGTAAGCAAAGATGCGACTAGAGGAGCAACACTCACAAGATGCTGGAGGGGCTCCACAGGTCGGGAAGCATCTATAGAAATGAATGTACAGTCAACATTTCGGCCTGAGACTCTTCACCCGGATTGGAAAGGCAGAAGCCAGAATGAGAAGGTGCTGGGGTGGGGGGTTGGGTGGGTAGGGGAAAGAGTACAAGGTGGCAGCTGATCGGTGAGATCTGTTGAGGGAGAAGGTGGGATGGAAGTGAATGATATGAGAAGCTAGGAAGGGCGAGGTGAAAGCATTAAAGGGCTGAAGAAGAAAGGGAGGGAGGAGCTGGTGCAGAGGGAGGTGATGGGCAGGTGAGAAGAAGAGAGGGTAACTGGAATGAGGTGCACACAAAATGCTGGAGGAACTCGGCAATACACACAAAATACCTCCTTCTGGTTCTGTGCCTCCTTCTCTACCTTCTGTGGTCCATGGCCCTCTCCTCCTTCAGCCGTTTACCTCTTATATCTATCCCATTAGCTTCTCACATCATCCTGCCTACCCCCCACCCCCCGACTTGCTGAGATCCCCTGGCAGATTTATTTTGCATGAGTCAGGCTTTCCGTTTGGTCATGATATGGTGAACTTAATCTGCCTGTTTTGTCTCAATGTAATTCATGAGATTATATCTTGGGTTATGAATCCGCAGTCTGCTCAGATGAGTGTGGTTTCAACTTTCGAAGAAGAGCAAGGTTTCCTTTGGTGTCTTGGGCAACTGTCTCCCTGGGGCAGTAGAACTAAAAACAGGTCAAGTCATCTAGCCATGTGATCTGCTGATTCTGACTTCTAGTTGTGCACAATTTAATTGGCATTACTGCACTGACCTGAATGAAGTGATTTGGGAAACTGTGATCTGGTGCTGTACCAAAGTGCAAGTTCTTATCAGCCTTCTGGTTTACTAACGTTGCTGTGTACTTCTGGGGGCAAATAAAAGTCAAGTGTTTGAGTGAGCAGAAAAAATACAATAAAATTGTTACTCATGCATCTGAGTGTTTGGAGATCTTGATGGACCGGTCTGTGAGATCGCAAGCAGGTAGTGCAGCTGCAGTTTGGCTGGGGACGGGGTCCAGCTGCAGGCTCACTGTGTGGCTGGAGCTGGGGCTGTGCTCCTGGACAGTATTTACGATCAGGAACAGCCGCGGGTTTGCTTCCAGAACTGGGATCTGGACTGCGTTTCCCACTCCCTGGAAAATTTATGACAGCACTGTTATCATCGTGAAAAATGTGAAGTCGAGATGTGTTTGAGCATTAATAGAAGTAATGGTCATTTGTCTGGGAAGTCTGCTGGTTTGCAGTAGTCGTATATCCCAAGGAGAGAGAGAGAATGGTGGAAGTACTTAGCAGGTCAGTTCGCATCTGTATTGAAAGTTGACATTTCATGTTAATGGTCGTTTGGCAGAATACAATTATGGAACTGAGGCCTGAATTGTTGAATTTCTCTCCGTTTTGAAGCTGAGGGAACCTAGAGATGGGGAACTGGATTCAACACAGTGTCCCTGCAACACACACAAAATGCTGGAGGAACTCGCCAGGCCAGGCGGCATCTATGGAAAAGAGTAAACAGCCGATGTTTTGGGCCGAGGGGAGATCAGGTGACCTGCCCATCACCACCGTCTGGTGCTCCTCCCCATTACCCTTCTCCCATGGCCTTCTGCCCTCCCTTATCAGATTCCCCTTCTCCAGCTCTTATATCTCTTTCACCAGTTAGCTTCCCAGCTCTTTACATCACCCCACTCCCCCTCCCTGTTTCACCTATCACCTGCCACCTTGTACTTCTTCCTCCTCTCCCCCACCCACCTTAGTCTGACTGCTTCCCCCTTCCTTTCCACTCCCGATGAAGGGTCTGGGCCTCCAGCATTTCCCTTGTGTAGCTTTGGATTTCGAAAATCTGTAGATTTTCTCATGTTTTGTGACACTACCCTTGCAGTCCTGGATATAAGATGTGGTTTTGGTCCAATCCTGTGATAACCTCTTGGCTCTCCTTCACGCTGGGGGAAGATTAATGTTAACCCTCCCCCGAGCTCTCCCCTGGGTGTGTGATCACACAGTTCCTTTTGTCACCCATCTCAGGCCTAATGTCACATGAAATCAATGGTTTGATGTGGCACTTCCCACATGAACCACTCACCTGCTCTCAGTAACATTGTTCAGTGGTGTTGAAATCATTATAAGCTGAGTTATGGTTACGGTTGCTCGGACAGATTTAACATTGGCCGTTTACAGTTGGCCATGATGTAATTACGGCTAGTATTTGGGAGACCTGTAAGTCATCAATCAGGGCTGTGTTGGTTTTCTCCCACATCGCAAAGCTGTGCTGGCAGCTTAACTGGCTGCCATAACTTCCCCCCGAGTGGTAAAAAGAATTCAAGCGGAGGCGATAGGCATGAGAGAGAATGAATTTCAGGGATATAAAGGAAATTTGTAGGGGTGGGTGGGGAAAATGAGATTTCTTTCCAGGATGCTGAATAGACCTAATGGCCTGTTTTGTACTGTGTTAAATACAGTGGATTCCAGTGCCTCAGGACCAGTACATTTTGGCCCAATTAGCCAAAGTTTCATGGAAATAGTGAAAAAAGTATTAAAAAAAGACAAACTGAGTAACAGATTATGTATTTAAATGAAACACAGAACAAATTAGAACACTACCGATACTACTACAGTAATATAAAAATGTGTTTTAGTTCCTAATACTTATCGACAGAAGAATTCTTCCAGTATACAAAATGAACAAAACTAGTGCAGGACTGCGTTCATATAATGCTATCGACGATTACATACTCAAAATCTTCATTTTCATTGTAGCATGCAAGATAATTGTTGATACCTTCAAATTCCTCATTGTTTCTAACTTGTTGAAGCAGTGAAATAGGTTCATTTTCACTCTCGGCTCTTTCTGGCATCTCCAGGCTTTAATGGTTAAAATTGCAGTGAGCAAAACAGTTCTGAATTGTCTTCCTGCTTATTTCTTGTCAACTATCGCTCCTTTTTGAGCACAATTGAATTGAATTGACTTTATTACTTATATCTTCCATATACACAAGGAGTAAAAATCTTTACGTTACATTTCTGTCTAAATGTGCTATTTATAGTAATTTATAATAAATAGTATGTATGATAGGACAGTCAATATAACATAGAAATACAGTTGTGTCAGCATGAGTTAATCAGTCTGATGACCTGGTGGAAGAAGCTGTCCTGGAGCCTGTTGGTCCTGGCTTTTATGCTGTGGTACTGTTTCCCGGATGATAGCAGCTGGAACAGTTTATGGTTGGGGTGACTCGGGTCCCCAATGATCCTTCGGGCCCTTTTTACACACCTGTCTTTGTAAATGTCCGGAATAGTGGGAAGTTCACATCTACAGATGTACTGGACTGTCCGCACCACTCTCTGCAGAGTCCTGTGATTGAGGGAAGTACAGTTCCCATACCAGGCAGTGATGCAGCCAGTCAGGATGCACTCAATTGTGCTCCTGTAGAAAATCTCAGGTTTTCAGGGCCCATGCCAAACTTCTTCAACTGTCTGAGGTGAAAGATGCGCTGTTATGCCTTTTTCACCACACAGCTGGTATGTACAGACCACGTGAGATCCTCGGTGGTGTGTATGCCGAGGAACTTAAAGCGGTTCACCCTCTCAACCCCAGTTCCATTGATGTCAATAGGGGTTAGCCTGTCTCCATTCCTCCTGTAGTCCACAACCAGCTCCTTTGTTTTTATGACGTTGAGGGAGAGGTTGTTTTCTTGACGACAAATGCTATTTAAAAACTGATTGCTCTAAACACAGTTTTGTGCCTAAGGGCCACACAACTGTGTGTGAATGATACTGGTTAGAACCTATTTGGCAACAATCTTCTACCCCAATTAAGTAGCATAGTGTCCCAACTAAACAAAGGGAATCCGACAATTTTCTCAAATAGTTTCTGTTCTTTAAGAGTTGTTCCAGTAAGTGGCTGCCCCCATTAAGCAATGGCCCAATTAACCAGAATCCACTGTATATAAGATGTGTGTTTGGTCGGAGTTGCTTCTCGTAATTATGTTACTGCAATAATTATAGCTCCTCCCTAGACAGGGGTCTGTTCCAGACAACTATTAGTAACCAGAACTTTGTCTGCCTGGTAGCACACTTAAATACTAAAAACAAAGGCCAAACGAGGGCAACGTGTAGTTAAACCAGAGCATTTAACTCAACCATTTAGATATTACCACAAACTGTTTCCATAGACAAGAAAGTGTCTGTAGCCCCACTGGACCCCCAACACTTTGTCACATATATCGGTTGTACATAAGTTAGGCACCCATAACTTGGGGAGGACCTTGTAATTCTGTAATTTTATATATAATGTAGAGTTTTCCATGCATCTAATAACTGCGTAATTGTATTTGTTATAGTTATTAATTAATGTACTTGGCTTATTATTAGTAATGGTGTCTTGCACTCTCCATATTCCTGCCTTTATTCCCTTGCTATCTTGTATCATCCCAATTGTTCTTCCCAGTTTGGCAAAAGAATAAACCAGGGAAGGTAGTGCACCTGTGGCTGACAAGGGAAATTAGGGATAGTATCAATTCCAAAGAAGAAACAAAGAAATTAGCCAGAAAAAGTGGCACACCTGAGGACTGGGAGAAATTCAGAGTCCAGCAGAGGAGGACAAAGGGCTTAATTAGAAAAGGGAAAAAAGATTATGAGAGAAAGCTGTCAGGGAACATAAAAACTGACTGTAAAAGCTTTTATAGATAATGTGAAAAGAAAAAGAATGGTTAAGACAAATGTAGGTCCCTTACAGTCAGAAACAGGTGAATTGATCATGGGGAACAAGGACATGGCAGACCAATTGAATAACTACTCTGGTTCTGTCTTCACTAAGGAGGACATAAATAATCTTCCAGAAATAGTAGGGGACCGAGGGTCTAGTGAGATGGAGGAACTGAGGGAAATACATGTTAGTAAGGAAGTGGTGTTAGGTAAATTGAAGGGATTAAAGGCAGATAAATCCCCAGGGCCAGATGGTCTGCATTCCAGAGTGCTTAAGGAAGTAGCCCAAGAAATAGTGGATGTATTAGTGATAATTTTTCAAAACTCTTTAGATTCTGGACTAGTTCCTGAGGATTGGAGGGTGGCTAATGTAACTCTGCTTTTTAAAAAAGGAGGGAGAGAGAAACCGCGGAATTATAGACTAGTTAGCCTGAAATCGGTGGTGGGGAAAATGCTAGAGTCAGTTATCAAAGATGTGATAACAGCACATTTGGAAAGCGGTGAAATCATCAGACAAAGTCAGCATGGATTTGTGAAAGGAAAATCATGTCTGACGACTCTCATAGAATTTTTTGAGGATGTAACTAGTAGAGTGGATAGGGGAGAACCAGTGGATGTGGTATATTTGGATTTTCAAAAGGCTTTTGACAAGGTCCCACACAGGAGATTAGTGTGCAAACTTAAAGCACATGGTATTGGGGGTATAGTATTGATGTGGATAGAGAATTGGTTGGCAGACAGGAAGCAAAAAGTGGGAATAAACAGGACCCTTTCAGAATGGCAGACAGTGACTAGTGGGGTACCGCAAGGCTCAGTGCTGGGACCCCAGTTGTTTACAATATATATTAATGACTTAGATGAGGGAATTAAATGCAGCATCTCCAAGTTTGTGGATGACACAAAGCTGGGCGGCAGTGTTAGCTGTGAGGAGGATGCTAAGAGGATGCAGGGTGACTTGGATAGGTTAGGTGAGTGGGCAAATTCATGGCAGATGCAATTTAATGTGGATAAATGTGAGGTTATCCACTTTGGTGGCAAGAACAGGAAAACAGATTATTATCTGAATGGTGGCTGATTAGGAAAAGGGGAGGTGCAACGAGACCTGGGTGTCATTGTACACCAGTCATTGAAAGTGGGCATGCAGGCGATGAAAAAGGCGAATGGTATGCTGGCATTCATAGCAAGAGGATTCGAGTACAGGAGCAGGGAGGTTCTACTGCAGTTGTACAAGGCCTTGGTGAGACCATACCTGGAGTATTGTGTGCAGCTTTGGTCCCCTAATCTGAGGAAAGACATTCTTGCCATAGAGGGAGTACAAAGAAGGTTCACCAGATTGATTCCTGGGATGGCAAGACTTTCATATGAAGAAAGACTGGATCGACTAGGCTTATACTCGCTGGAATTTAGAAGATTAAGGGGGGATCTTATTGAAACATATAAAATTCTAAAGGGATTGGACAGGCTAGATGCAGGAAGATTGTTCCTGATGTTAAGGAAGTCCAGAACGAGGGGTCACAGTTAAGGGGAAGCCTTTTAGGACCGAGATGATGAAAAACTTCTTCACACACAGAGTGGTGAATCTGTGGAATTCTTTGCCGCAGGAAACAGTTGAGGCCAGTACATTGGCTATATTTAAGAGGGAGTTAGATATGGCCCTGTGGCTAAAGGGATCAGAGGGTATGGAGAGAAGGCAGGTACAGGGTTCTGAGTTGGATGATCAGCCATGATCATACTGAATAGCGGTGCAGGCTCGAAGGGCCGAATGGCCTACTCCTGCACCTGTTTTCTATGTTTCTGTGTTTCTATGTATCCTGCCTTTCCCCACCTCTTAACTTCGAAACTGTGCTTCTCCCCTTCCTTAACTGCATAAGCCATTGCAATGAATTCATCCACTGCTTGCCCTTTCAAAGCATGTATCTTGGGTTCTTCCTCCGCCAGACCTCCCTGCTCAGTCCTGCTGTGCTGGGTTACAGGACACGGACATGGGCCCAGTGGTTGCATTGGGAGTGGTTTGGACAGACAGAGCAAAAGATTTGACGGCAGTCCCATTCCTTGGGTGAGAAATGGAGGCAGTGTTGACCCAGGACATGGGAGAAGTCAACCCCTAATTGTTGCTGAAGGGGGTAGCTAAAAGTAGATTGGAAGGCACACCGGGCTGAAAGAAGGAGACAGACTTTCCTTTTGAAGATGTCCGCCATCGAGGATATCTTCAAAGCGCGATGCCTCAAAAAGGCGGCATCCATCATTAAGGATACTCCTTCACCAGGATGTACACTTGGCTGATTGCTACCGTCAGGGAGGAGGTACAGGAACCTGAAGACACACACTCAGTGTTTTAGGACCAGCTTCTTCCCCTCCGCCATCAGATTTCTGAATGGACAATGAGCTCATGAACACTACCTCCCGATTTCTTTCCTCTCTTTTTAGACTATATTAAAAAATATGTGTATTTATGTATCGCACTGTGCGGCAGTTGCAAAATAACAAATTTCCCGATGTACGGTATGTCACTGATGATAAACACGATTCTGAGTCTGGTTCCTTGAAGGACATTTATGAATCAAGAGGGTGTTTAGGGTGGCACTGTAGTGTAGTGGTTAGCACAACGGTTTGCAGTATGGGTGACCCAGGTTCAATTCCCGCTGCTGCCAGTAAGGAGTTTGTACGTTCTCACTAATTGAGTGAGTGCTCCGGTTTCCTCGCACTGTCCAATGACCTACCAAGTATAGGCTCATTATAAATTGCCCCGTGGTTAGGCTAGGGTTAAACCGGGGACTTGCTGGGTGATGTGGCTCGAAGGGCCAGAAAGGCCTATTTCGAGCTGAATCTCAATAAAATAAAACATATTTACAGCCACTGAAGCAAGTTTTATTTTGAAATTCCCGATTTAATGTAAAGAGTTGGAAGGAGTACTTTAGTTGCGGGTGTTGTTGAGGGGTGAGGTGGTTGGACGTACGGAAGAAAACTGTATAGAGTTCCTATTTGTGATTGCTGTGAGGTGACTCTTCGCAGAGTGTTCTTGTATATGTACACACACACGCACTTCTTTAAAACTATGAGTTCAGACAGAATAACTATAATTAGAAAGAAAACAATCTAAATCTCTATTCTCAGTGGTTTTTAAAGAGGTTGCCTGGTATTCCTGTCTGTTTCTAACCAGATGCTCTGCACTGTTATTTACGGTGATGGGGTGAGGTAAGCAGTCCACTGTTTGGTATCTTCTAAGCTGAGCAACAGGGTGAGGGAGTGGGCAGAATTTCTCCTGGCGAAGCCATCTCTCTGTTGCACGGTCTCCTTTCACTGCCTGTGAGAGAGAGGAGGTAAAGACACGATAAGATGTCTATAGTCTGTCAGAGATGTCAGGTTCCAGTAATAATGTGCTTAGTGGCACTGATTTCCCTCCTGCTGAAGATAATTCATTTGAACATTATTGAAGACGCCAGGCAAGTAACTAAGTGCTTGAGATGACTGATGCTGCCCCTCTCATCTTTTTTCAACATCATTATCTCGTTTTCTCTGCGTTTTCTTGACCATGGCTTCTCTGGGATTTTATCTGTACCAACCAAATTGCAGATAGAACATAGAAACATAGAAAATAGGTGCAGGAGTAGGCCATTCGGCCCTTCAAGCCTGCACCGCCATTCAGTATGATCATGGCTGATCATCCAACTCAGAACCCTGTACCTGCTTTCTCTCCATATCCGCTGATCCCTTTAGTCACAAGGGCCATAGATAAAGTATACATTTGAGCACTTGCTAGGCCGGGACCTCAAGGATTGTGGAGGAGACACCGGAAGTAAGCAAAAGGGGAACTTGACGGACGTGATGAGATGGAGAGGCAAATCCACTGCTCTCACCTGGACTGGCAGTGGTAGAAAAGTCACCGGGACTTAGCTCTGTGTCATAGAGTTATAAAGCTGAAAACCCGCCCTGGGCTCAACTTCCCCACACCAACCAAATTGCCAGCTGGGTTAGTCCCATTTGCAGACATCCCACCCTGCAAAAAACTCATTTCAGGAAGGTAGCGCCATCAGTTTCCGGGAGAGGTGGGATGTCTGCAAGAGAGTACCTCCTTAGCAGCTAGCCAGCTAGCTTAAATAATGTTAGCTATGCTGATGAATGAATGACACCTGTTAAACTCACCTCAACATGTCTTTTACAGTCTTGACCTGCCATGGGCAATAGAAAAGTCACTGTTGCAAACAGTGCAGCAAGCAACACTGTCGTTATTTTTGTCCCCTATTAGGCAGAGGTACACTTTACGTTTTATATTTTCTTTTTTTGGAACACTCTGCAATGGCGTGCGCACGTTCTCTCTCTCTCTCACTCTCGCTCAAAAAAAATCGATTGCCGGGATATTGTATATAATTTGCAGGCATCAGGGAGCCGCTACCAATGTGCGGGAGACTCCTGGAACTTCCGGGAGAGGTGGGATGTCTGCATTTGCCTGTGTTTTACCCATATCCCGCTTAACCTTTTCTATCCCTGTACTTTTCCAAATGTCTTTAAAATTCCTTCCTCTTCCTAGAACATAGAATATAGAACAGTACAGCATCAGATGGGGCCTTCAGCCTACGATGTTGTGCCAGCCTACAGTACTGTACAAAAGTCTTAGGCACACATATCTAGCTAGTACTGTAGTGATTTTATGTATTGCACAGTACTGCTGCCACAAAAAACAAAGGAAGTTCATGACATATGTGAGTGATGATAGACCTGATTCTGATATGGGTCTCTGTCGTGGACTGAGAGTGGGACGAGGGCAGGGAGAGGCGAATCTTGGTTGGGAAAAGGGAAGGGCGAGGGGAGGGAGTGGGAGAGAGACATTCTGTAATGATCAGTAAACTAACTGTTTGGAAGCAAATAACCTTGCCTCAGGGCTGGGTGTGCCATTCCCCCCCCCCCACCCCTGGCACTCCTTCTCTGCCACCTGCCCTACACCCCTCCTGCGATGCACCACTCTCGTCATTCCGAATGCCCTTTGCTCCCGCCAGATTTACAAACTTCCTGTCCGCTCCATGCTGACCAATACAGTATGTGCAAAAGTCTTAGGCACCCATCACTGTGCAAAAACAGAAACCTGCCTCTGACAGCTCCCCTAAACTTTCCTCCACTCACCGTAAATGTGTGTCCTCTGGTATTAACCACCGCCAGCCTGGGAAAAAGCTGTTGGATATCTTCTCTATCTGTGCTTCTGTCAAGTTGCCTCTCATCCTTCATTGCTCCAAAGTGAAAAGTCCCGACTTACTCAAACATTCCTCATATGACAACCTTTCATCTGGCATCTCACTCCATATACACCCTTGGCATGTCCCAAGTTAAAAAGAGAAGGATTTGGACTGTCTGATGATCCAGTGTTCATTTCAATGCCAAGACTGGCACATGAGAAAAGGCATCTTGGCCAATATATCAGAGCCCAGTTATTCAGCCGATCACAAGCTGCTGTCAGTACTGCTGCTATTGTTTGTGGATGACACCGAGACTGGGGGGGCGGGGGCTGTGTAGTGGACAGTGAGGAAGGCTATCATTGCTTGCAGAGGAATCTGGATCAGCTAGAAAAATAGGCTGAAAAATGGCAGATGGAATTTAATGCCGACAAGTGTGAGGCGTTGCACTTTGGTAGGACCAATCAGGGTAGTTCTTACACAGTGAATGGTAGGGCATTGAGGTGTGTGGGAGAACAAAAGGATCTGGAAATACCGGTCCAGAATTCATTGGAAGTGATGTCACAATTAGATAGGGTGGTAAGGAAAGCTTTTGGCACATTGGCCTTCATAAATCAAAGTATTGAGTACAGGAGAAAGGATGTTTTGTTGAAATTGTATGTGATGTTGGTGGGGCCTAATTTGGAGTATTGTGTGAGGTTTTGCTCACCCATCTACAGGAAAGATGTAAATAAGGTTTGAAAGAGTACGAAGAAAATTTACAGGGATGTTGCCAGATCTGGAGGACCTGATTGAGAAGGACGGATTGAATAGATTAGGACTGTATTCTTTGGAATGTGTTTGCTGAAGCTTTGAATGCATCAACTGAGTACAAAGATAACTTGTAACCCAGTGACTGTCCTGTCAGCCTGAAACTTGCCAAACATTGTAAAACACTGCTAAAAGCCACAACTGATGTCTTCTTCAAGGTCATGGATATTAATAAAGACTGTCAGGTGTTGTCTGTTGGCTAGTGTTAGACTTGTAAGTGGGAATATTTATGTGGCACCTTCTAAAGCCCCAGGATGACTCAAAGGCTTTCAGAGTTATTTAGGCGGCCCTTATCCGGTCATTGGCAAGTTGCAGTTAGCGGCTGCTTGGTGTTCTCAGGCCACCATATTCCCGTTACTACCATCAGGGAGGCGATACAGGAGCCTGAGGATACACTCAATATTTTAGAAACAGCTTCTTCCCCTCCAGCATCCAATTTCTCAATGGTCCATGAACCATGGACGCTACCTTACCGTGTTTCTCTTGTTATTGTATATTTATTGATGTAACTTATAGGAATTTTATGTATTACATTGTCCTGCTGGCGCAAAACAATAGATTCGTGACATACACTCAGCGGTACACCTGTACACGTGCTCATTAATGCAAATATCTAATCAGCCAATCACGTGGCAGCAATTCAATGCATAAGAGCATACAAATATGGTCGCGAGGTTTAGTTGTTACCCAGGCAAAACATCAGAATGTTGAAGAACTACCACCTAAGTGACTGACCATGGAATGATTGTTGGTGCCAGACGGGGTGGTTTGAGTATCTCAGAAACTGCAGATTTCCTGGGATTTTCACACACAGCAGTCCCTAGCGTTTACTGAGGAGTAATGGGAGGGGTCAGAGCAAAATGGCCAGAGTGGTAGGAAGGCGACAGTAGCTCAGTCAGCCGTGCCTGACAATAGTGGCGTGCAGAAGAACATTTCTGAACGCACAATACCGTACCTTGAAGTGGATGGGCTACAGCAGCAGAAGACATCAGCCATACGCTCACTGGCCATTTTATTAGGTGTGGGAGGTAGCTAACAAAGTGGCCACTGTGTGCACGTCAGTGATGATAAACCTGATTCTGCTCGGATGTTCTAACAGTGACCATACTTAGAAGCTGATTGTGACATTCTGTGGCTGTGTGTCAGTTTTCCAAACAAGGCCGTTGGGCTTGTCTGCCCCCTACTGTTCAGTGTGTTAGAGGCATGTGTTATAATGCAGGTCCATTTAAACAACACGATAAAAGATGGAGAAAAGCTTTCTTCTAATAGCTTACAAGGCCAGAAGCAAATATTAAAATCAAAATCAAGGAAAGTAGCCAGGGTGGAAACTGATGTTTATACAGTGCAGTAAGACACAGCTTTTCTTGGCGCGTGCGACGTAACAGCTGCACAAACACTGAACGTGTAATTACCACTGATATGTCACACTCACACTGCCTTTATAATAAAGCATAGAACTGTCGACCTTGTTATGGGGATGGACCCTTCCACTTGGGCGGAGGCCGACTCTTCCTAGACATTTCAGGACCCCCCCCTGCCGGGCTTTCATTCCGTGGAAGAAGTTTTGGCCTCCTTCAGTGAACAAGGACAGGCCCAGGTTTGAGTAGCATCTTCTCTGAGATGCAACGTGGAAAAAGCCCTTTTGGCCCAACTTATCAATGCTGATCAAGATGGCCATCTAAGCTAGTCCCATTTGCTTGTGTTTGGCTCTTGTCTCTTCAAACCTCTCCTATCCATATACTTACCCAAATCTCTTTTAAATGCTGTTATTGTGCCTACTTTGACTCTCTCTGGCAATTCATTCCATTTACACGCTGTCCTTTGTGTGAAGATGGCCATCAGGTCCATTTTAAAATAAAAAATTCTCCTCTCACTTAAAACCTATGCCCTCTAGTTGTTTGGTACCCTTTTCTTGGAAGAAGACTATCTGTCCCCCTTGTGACTCGATACCCCTGTAAGTTTACTCCACAGTCTCCTACATTACAAGGTGAAGTGGTCAGTTCTAGCAAGCCAATCGTCACTGTTGGTGACCTCCACATCTCGTTATCCTGGTGTGCCACACCATCCAATCACTCCAGTAATGATTTTTTTTTCTCCGGTCCTGCCGAAGGGTTTTGGCCCGAAACGTCGACTGTGCATTTTTTCCATAGATGCTGCCTGGCCTGCTGAGTTCCTCCAGCATTTTGTTTTTGTTACTCCAGTAATGATGCTCCACAAAGTCAAAGGAATGTATTCGATCCTTTATTAGCAACTTGTAAAACAGTTATGCAATTATGTGTAATTAGACAAAACTAAATGTAACTAAGTGGTCAACAAAAGATATGACATCCATCGGTCCCCTGTTCCAAACTAAACTGCCCAGAACAAAGCACAAACACGTAATTTATCCCCTTTGCTTTTACCACAGTCCGCTCACATGACTAGTTACCATAAAACACGCAACACAGAATACCATGCAGATAGAAAACAGATTCATGGCTCCTACACAAGGAATAAAGTCTTAACTTCCCTGACCTCTTCCTGTTATTTACATCCTCAAGTCCAGATGCTCCAGATGCAGCCTCACCAGCATCTCCAACAACTCCAACGTGATGTCCATCACACCTTCCTGCTTGGTTGGAGGCCCACTGCATTAACCAATGAACACTGGGCCTTCAAAGCAAGCCATAACAGGGGTCAAGTCAGAACAGTTAGAGATTTTGTGCCTAGTTGATTTGTTCATGTGAGGGAAGCTATAAATTTGCTCCTGGACTTTCTCACCAGAAGGTCGGTGAGGTAGAAGCATGCAGAGAATGCCAGGAGGCACATTCCAGCCCTCAGTGTAGTGTCTCGCAGCGGAGTAACAACCCGGGATTGTGTGTCAGTCATTGCTGGGTAAAGTGAAAGAGCTGATTCAGCCATTTCCAAGTGGCAAGGTGTGACATTGAGAAACAACAGAGGCCCAAACAATCAAATTGTCACACGTACTGCTTCTACCTCAGCTACGTGGCTTCACATTCTAACCTGCATGACTTGCCACTGGGCATTAGAACTTAGAAACGTCCCCTGTGAATGTCACATTTCAAATCACAGAGCCAGTCTGATTTCTCAACAATGAGTTTCCTGGATCAGAAGCCTGCCTTGTTTTGAGATGTATTTGACATCAAAGGACTGGAAAAAATTACAGGTGTTTTTTCTGCAAATATCACTTCCCCTCACTGAATACTTGCAAGAGTGACTTTATTGTGACTGGCTAACAGCAACTAAATTTTACACCTGCGCTTTGTGGGAGACACCACGGACGATCGCTGTGCTCGGGCAGCTTTTGGCTCCTGAAACACTTTTTTCCCTCAACAGTTGTACAACTTTAGAACGTTGGGTGTGTTCTGTCAGTGGCAGCTGGTGTGCTGGAATGTTGCCTGGACGTGACAAGCAAGATATATCTTACATCCTCTTTTGTGATGTGTACATCAGCATCCTCCTGCATTAATCGAGGCTCATCAGTGAAGGCAGCAGAGAGCTGATCTTACCGCCGAGACTCTCAGTGTTCGGCTCTTGATCCCGCTGCAGCGGTGGCAGGGAGACTGGTGGAAGGGGAGTGAGAAGGGACCGTGTGGGAAGAAGAAAGGAAAGAGAAATGTAGAGAATGTAGTTCTGAGACAAGAGCACGGGGGAGAAATGTTGCCAGTGGGGTGGATGAAAATCTCTGTCTGCTTTGCACCATCTATTGTCTCTCTTTACCTCTGTCTACCTCCCTCTCTACCTCTCTACCCCTACACCTACCCCTCCCCTCCCCTAAACCCTCACTCTACCACCACCTCCTACCCCCTCCCCTCTCACTCTACCCCCTCCCCCCTCGCTCTACCCCCTCCCTCTACCACCTCCCCCTCGCTCTACCACCTCCCCCTCCCTCTACCCCCTATCCCCCCGCTCTACCCCCTCCCCCTCCCTCTACCCCCTTCCCCTTCCCTCTACCCCCTTCCCCTTCCCTCTACCACCTACCCCTTCTCTCTACCCCCTACCCCCTCCCTCTACCCCCTACCCCCTCCCTCTACCACCTCCCTCCTCCCTCTACCACCTCCCCCCTCACTCTACCCCCTCCCCCTCCCTCTACCACCTCCCCCTCGCTCTAACCCCTCCCTCTCCCTCTCCCCCTCCCCCTCCCTCTACCCCCTTCCCCTTCCCTCTACCCCCTTCCCCTTCCCTCTACCACCTACCCCTTCCCTCTACCACCTCCCTCCTCCCTCTACCACCTCCCCCCTCACTCTACCCCCTCCCCCTCGCTCTACCACGTCCCCCCTCGCTCTACCACTCCCCCCGTGCTCTACCATCTACCTCCTCCTTCCTCCCTCTACCCCCTCCCCCCTCGCTCTACCCCCTCCCCCCTCGCTCTACCCCCCTCCCCCTCGCTCTACCCCCTCCCCCTCGCTCTACCACTTCCCCCTTCCTCTACCACCTCCCCCCTCCTCTACCCCTACCCCCTCGCTCTACCACCTCCCCCCTCCCCCCTCGCTCTACCACCTCCCCCCTCGCTCTACTACCTCCCCCTCCCTCTACCACCTCCCCCCTTGCTCTACCCCCCTCCCTTCCCCCTACCCCCTCGCTCTACCCCCTACCTCCTCGCTCTACCCCCTCCCTCTACCATCTAACCCCCTCCCTCTACCACCTAACCCTTTCCTCTACCACCTACCCTCCTCACTCTAACAACTCAGCCCCCCCTCTAACACATTCCTCGTCTAAAACCTCCCCCTCTCTGACCCCACCCCCTCTGGCCCCTCCCCCCTCTCTACCCACACCCCCTCTCTCTACACACACCCACCCCTCTTCTTCTCCCCTCCCCTCTCTTCTTACCCCCTCCCCCTCCCCTCTGCATGCTGCCTGAGCAGAGCATCTCCATCTGTTCTGGTGCGTTGTTGCATGGGTCCAGTTGGACTTTGCGTCTATAATGAACCATCAGCCCTGGCAGTTGTTCCTGAGCACAGCACTGTTGAGCCCTGCTGGCACTGCAGGGTGCCCATACCGACTCTGCGGTAGTCTCTCGCTGTTCAGTCAAACCCAGTTTGCAGCATTGTGTGGAGCCAGACTGAAACACAGTCCTGCAAATTCTCCTTGTAGCTGACAGACAATCATGAAATGAGCTTTGTGCAGGCCATGACCTAGACCATGAACACGTGCTCAATTGAGACTTGAACTGTGTGTTAGATAGCCCAGGTGTTATACAGGTTTTATCCAGGGTCTGGTGTGTTCCAGTACAGTAGCTCATTACATTGCCCTGGAAAGCATCATGATGGTGAAACTGTTCTGGCTGCTCCAGGGAGCCAGCCTCAATCCTGACTCTGTGGAGTTTGCATGTTCGCCCTGTGATGGCGTGGGTTTCCCAGCAGACCCCAAAGAGACGCTGGTAGTATAACTGGAGTGATAAGCAAGATGCTGAAAGAACTCAGCGGGTCAGGCAGCATCTGTGGGGGAACGGACAGTCGACGTTTTGGGTCGGACGTCTTGCGTTTTTTATTGAGATGGATTAGGCCCTCCAGCCCTTTGAGCCGTGCCACCCAGCAACATGCGATTTAACCCTAACCCAATTTACAATGCCCAATTAACCTACCAATTGGTACGTCTTTGGACTGTGGGAGGAAACCGGAGCACCCGGAAGGAGGCCCACGCGTAGGGCGGAAGCAAACTCTTTACGGGCAGTGGCGGGATTTGAACCTGTCACTGGTGCTAACCACTACACTACCGTGCCACATTTTGCTCCAGATTCCAGCACCTGCATCTGCAGGAGGTGGATAATTACCTACAATCCACGATACCTTCATGTCGTACGTGGTAGAAGGGCTAAGAGGGAATTGATGTAAGGTGAAAGGCTTTGGGGAAGTGCAGAGAGAGGATGGGACATCTGGGATTGCTCTTAGGAGCTAACAGGGACTCGATGGGCTGAACAGTCTCCTGTGTCGTCAATGGGTAGGTAAGTAATTGCGGCTATGTTGGAGGACTGTTGCTGAACAACAGCAGTTCCTGGCCATTGTTCAGTACTTAGAGTAAGGAGGGATCATGTGACAGTAGAATTGTCACTTGCTTTCAGTCAACTGCAAGAAATAGAGAGTGGTGTTTAATGTCTCTAAAATTGTATTCTGTCTGGGAAAAGTTGCATTGATATTCCTGTGGAGAACTTGTCTTTTTCCATGTGTGTATTCTTTCAGTGCTGACAGCCCACTATTGCGGCAAGATTACATATTATTAAACACAACTATCTTGACACGAGCGAGGAGACGCAGTAAAGCTGTAATGGTACTTTTCGAATATAGATTTGTCCAGAACAGAAACAGGCCCTTTGACCCACTGTTTCCACGATGACCGTCAGTTACTTATCAACACCAATCCCATTTACCAGCACTTCATCCGTTGACTGCTATGCCTTGGCAATTCAAGTGCTCGTCTCGATACCCATTGTATATTGTGAGAGAGCCTGCTTCTACCACCCACTCAGTGTCTTCTAGATTGTAACTATGCTCTGAATGGAAAAAATTCTTCCTCAAATTCCCTATAAACCTATTCCTCCCTCCCCTAAATATATGTCCTTCAGGATTAAATTCTGCTTGTCATTTTGTAGCCCTGTTTCACCAGCTGAACTGTAACCTGTGGCTATCCTGTTCTCTGTCGACAACACCGTTGTTTATGAATAGCCGTTTATCCAGTCGGTTAGCCCGTCAGACGTATGAGCAGAATTAGGCCATCTGGCCGATCGAGTTTCCTCTGCCATTCAATCATGGCTGGTCCTTTTTTCTATCTCCTCCTCAACCCCAGTTCCTAGCTTTCTCCTCGTAACCTTTGATGCCGTGTCCAATCAAGAACCTATCAATCTCTGCCTTAAATACACCCAACGACCTGGCCTCCACAGCTGCGTATGGCAACAAATTCCACAAATTCGCCACCCTTTGGCTAAGGAAATTTCTCTGCATCTCTGTTTTGAAAGGGCGCCCCTCTATCCTGAGGCTATGCCCTTTTGTCCTAGACTCTCCCACCATGGGAAATATCCTTTCCACATCTACTCTGTCTAGGCCTTTCAACATCTGAAAGGTTTCAATGAGATCCCCTCCCCCCCCCATCCGTCTGAATTCCAGCGAGTACAGACCCAGAGCCATCAAACGTTCCTCGTATGATAACCCTTTCATTCCTGGAATGATAAGATTGCACAAGATCAAGATCAGTCCATCTGCTGGCTGGCCTCGATCTCTATTTGCATATTCTTGATTAATAATTACCTCGCTTCTGTTGACTTCTGTTTTCGGAATACCAAATAACCCAGGAGAAAGAGTTCAGATTTGTGTAAAGCAAAAGGCTGGTTGAAGTCAGAGCTAAATGACTTGGCTTGACCGAGATTTTCCTTCATGTAATTCTGAAGTGCGTGCTGCTGGTTTATTGCATTTCCATAGAGTTTGCATTGTTTGTTGTCACTGCACGAGTTCCTGCCGTTTCCTTTCAAATCCCAAAAAATGTGCTGATAGGCAAATGGGCTGCTATGGTTTGCCTCTTTGTGAGGTAAGTGTCAACAGAGTTCAAGGGGAGTTGATGGGTGTGTGAGAGAGAATGTCCTCCAGGAAAATAAGGAGGCAGGGAATAGGTCTCCTGAGCTGAATATGGCCTCACCCTGGTTTAGAATAAATAAGTAAGCGAGCTTGCAGGAGTTCTCGCAAGACTGTCCAGATTTCCAGGTGTTTTAGCAACCATCAGAAAACCTGACCCCAACTTTTAGTAGAATTTTTGTTTCCACTGGCATCTTTTCTCTTATAGCGTAATATTCCTCCAAATGATGCCAACAATAAGCAAATGCCCAAAATCTGTCAGCTTTGCTGGTCTGAAACATGGCAGATCTTCTACTCCAATAAAGCCACCAGCTTCTACTAACCCCTTCCTCCCCAAGCCGACAGTTAGTCAACAAGGGTCTCGGCCCGAAACATCAACTGTTTATTAATTTCCATAGATGCTGCCTGACCTGCTGAGTTCCTCCAGCATTTTGTGTGTGTTGAGTTGGTCAACATTGCTTACCCCTTATGGGATCCATAAACACACCCTCATTCTCCTGACAGGAAATAGGTCATCTTTTTGTATTTAATTACCATTCAAATTTGCGGAATAAAACTCAAATTGCAGCCTGCAAATCATTGACGTTCTGACCAAGCAGAACCAATAATTTTGAAGTGCTTTTCCAAGTGAAGACTTGAGGGATAAGGTCAAGGCCCCTGGTCCAAGACAACACTCTTTCATTTATTGGCTCAATGTTGACAAATGGGTCAAACCATAGAAATAGAGGACGGAGAGAGATAGCTATCAAGTAGGACATGAAGATGCCATCAAAACTCTAGGCTGTTAGAAGAAAGTAAAGTGAGAAAATTGCACAGGATGGACACACCCAGAGTAGAAGGTCAACCAAAGAAATCAGTTTGATGTGGCAATATAGTGACTTTTGTGAAAGTTTTATCTTACTTCAGATGTAGGGGAAGGGCAATGTTGGGACACCGCATCACTGGCTCAGAGTGAGATGGATGGGGTGAAGTAATAATTTTAATATTTTTTTAACAGAACCGAAAGGGGCGAATGATTACGAAATGGGGGTTGTTAAGAGTTCAGAGGAGAGTACGGTGGAAGTAGAAGTAAAATAAAGAGAGGAGATTAGCACAGCTGATAGAGCCAGTGCCAGTGATCCAGGTTCAGTCCCGTCCACTGGTGCTGCCTGCGTGGAGTTTGCATGTCCTCCCTGTGACTGCATGCTCCGCTTTCCAGTCACATCTAAGAGACGCGAGTTGGTAGAGTAATTGGCCGCTGCAAATCGTCCCCATTGCGTAGGCGAGTGGCAGAATCTGGGGAGGGTGCAGGGGAATGTGGGGAGAAAAAATGCTTGTAGGATTAATGTAAATGGGTGCTTGATGGTCAGCACCAACATGTTGGGCCGAAGGCCCTGCATCCCTGATGGATGACTATAACTGCTGCCAGTGACGACAATGGGGCACGTTTGGACAGCAGAGAGCACCAGTTCTAAGCAGCTGACCAGCTTCCTCCTGTTACAGGGACAGGCTCAATAGTCTTCGTTCTGTTCCTGGTAAGATTTAGAAGTGTCTTCCCAGAGGCAGCGTACAGCACAGCAGTCGTCCCTTTGGCCTATCTTGTCCATGCTGACCAAGTGACACAGCCAAGCCTGGCCTACTGGCCCGTGTGTGTGGCCCACATTCCTCTAAACCTTCCTCCCAATTGATGCACTTAACAAAATTTAAAAGACACGTGGATATTTTACTTGCCTGAACCACTTTCCTGGCAGCTTGTCCCATATATGGACCGCCCTCTTGCATGAAGAAGTTGCCTCTCAGGTTGTTTTTAAATTCCCCCCCCCCGCCCCACCTTAAAGCTATGCTCCCAGTTTTTGGGCTGCCCTTCCTTGGGAAAGGGACACGGGAGCAGGGATTCTATTTATGGACAGAGTTGGCTTTTTAGGAGTTTGGGGGCAGTGGGGTTTGCTTGCCACAGAATGACTGGAACCTGACGTGTTTGTTTCTCTTGCACAGTTGCCATGGCAGAGCCGCGATTCAACAACCCGTACTTTTGGCCACCGCCACCCACCATGACGAGCCAGGTAGGGCAGGAGGAACTTTCATCACGCCACTCACTCGAGTGTATTTCAGGTTCAAGGTGTTTGCCTCTGGGGGGAGGGGGCGGGGGGGAATGAGACCCCACTGTTATAGGACTCTTGAACTGACCTCTTCCTTCCAGTTTTCCCTTCTGCTGATTCTGTCTGCTCTACCCCTCCACTGATTCTGTCCACTCTCCCCCCCCCCCCCCCGCCTTGGGAAAGCAGCGAACGTAACCAAGGACCTCTCCTACCCGGACTCATTCTCTCTTCTCCTTCCATCGGGCAGAAGACGAACCCTCACAACACGCACCACCAGGCTCAGGGACTGCTTCTGTCCTGCTGTTATGAGACTCTTTTAACAGACCTCAGGAATCTTTATTGCCCTCTTGTACAATAAAGATGATCTCTCGCTCCCTCAGTCTATCTCACCGTCGTCCTTTGTGCTTTATTCTGACTGACTACACTGCACTTTTCCTGTGACTGAAACACTTTATTTTTACTACCTCAGTGTACTTGTGTGTGAAGTGGTCTGTCTGGATGATAGGAAAACGAAAGCTTTTCATTGTATCTTGATACAGGTGGCATAAATAAATCAATTAGCCGAGTGCCCTGTACACCCCCCCGCCCAAGTATGTTGGTCCCTTGGTTCTTTATGTTGTTCCCACCACCAGGCCCCGGATAAAGATGGGGTGGGAGGATTGTATGCCTGTGTGGACTGGACATTGCCCCTTCACCCTGGCTGCTTTTGGGGGCCATGTACGTGCTATGCTTCACCATTAGGGGCTCGGTCCAGGTCCCAGGAAGCTCGGTTGACAGCCGCACCATGTCACCTCGGATTAGGTGGCCATTTCTCCTTCGAGGCTCAAGAGATTGCAGAGAGTAGGCTGCCATGGTCACTCTGCCCAGGCTGGGACTAGCGTGCCTGTGATTGGTAGCCATCGAGGGAAATTTAGTCTGAATCCATCCAGCTTTAGAGTTGCAGGTATTGCGAGATTGCCCACTTGAAATGGGGGATGCGATCCACAGGGTAGCAATTACAGGTTTAGAATTCACACAAACAGACCAGTTAATCCTGGCCCTGCTCATGCTCAGGGAAGCGTATTTCTATTGTCCCTAAAGGGGCTCCGCGTCAGCCCATGCCTTCTCTGACCCTGTGTGGGCTGGTGTGTGCCCCTTGCCGAGGCAAGAGGAGTCCTTGCAACACTTGGCCCCTGCTGCGGTCAGGCCTGCAGTCGTTCTGAAGTCACCAAAACACAGGATGCAAACACACAGCCCAGAAGCAAAGGCTTTGCATCTCTGCAACGGCTCTTGCGTAGGAGGCCAGCCGGAAGAAAGGCAGCTGAAGCTCCCCCATGTGGTTGGTTGGGGAATAAGACGAGGTAGTCAGTCACAGAGGCTCCCAATCTGCCTGTGCTGATGTGACTGTTTCTCGTTGGGGCTCAGTTGTGTGTAGCTTCTAGGGTCTGAGTGGGCTGTACTTGCTCCTAATCCTGGCCTGCACTTCTCCTCCACTGTAGGCCGAGGATTGGAGTTAGCTGGACCCGGAATTGTCCAGCAGGGACAGGATTGTGTTCGGCTGTGGTTAACTCCCACCGTTAAATATCTTGGGGGAGGGGTCATTACCAATCTGAAATCATGTGCCCCCCCTGAGTGGAGGCCTGAAGGGAGATGAACATTCTAGAAAGGAGAAGCAAAAGATGTGGATATTGAAGGGAGTGGTTACTTGTAGTAGGACAGTGGGTATGGTAGCTATCCCATTTTCACACAGGCCAGTTAGCTGGGGAACTCTGTGCTGGGACACCCCAATGTCTCTGCTCTCATGTGCCCCACTTCCCTCAGTAAACCTGTCTCGCATTCTTGGTGTTGCAATGTCTCAATTTCTCTGATGTCTTTGCCCCCTCCCTCCAGCTCGATAACCTGATGCTGATAAACAAGATCAAGGAGCAGCTCATGGCGGAGAAGATCCGCCCGCCACACGTGCCCCCTTCGTCCGTGCAGTCCCAGCAGCCCTTGCTGCTGCCGTCGACCTCGCAGAGCGGCCAGTCGCCTCTGTCCATCCTCAAACCGCAGCAGCTGTCTGAGGTCCACGCCCAGACCCCGCAGCCAGACGTGGCTCTCCACGCTCGGCCCGCCACTAGCTCTGTAACAGGTACTCCAAACTGTAAGGACGCACTTTTTTCTCACACACTTGTTTGAATGTTGGCTTTTACCTGACCTGTTTTTCCCTTGGAGCATGATGTACTGTGCTGGTTCATGTGCTAAGAGTGGGGTCTACCTGCCTTTGGTTACGGTCTCCGGCCAGTGGAGGCTGGCGTTTAATTACAGGAGCAGGAGTTGGAAAGGGAGGTTAAAACAAAAGGGGACTGTTGTAGCACTTTACAATAAGGAACAACCTTCTTAGATTGTAAATTGTCTCTTACATTTGCAAGTTGTTAGAAAGGTTAAATCCAATTATGATGAAATTATTGCAGACTATGAGGTTTAAAACATGGCCCTTAAGGTATCAAAGTTCAAAATTAAAAGTAAATTTTATTATCGAAGTATGTATATGTCACCATATA
The DNA here is from genome assembly GCF_963921235.1 of Mobula hypostoma. Taxonomy (NCBI): domain Eukaryota; kingdom Metazoa; phylum Chordata; class Chondrichthyes; order Myliobatiformes; family Myliobatidae; genus Mobula; species Mobula hypostoma. Next base: position 29,949,322 of record NC_086121.1, on the reverse strand, counting down.
CAACCCTGAGATTCATTTTCTTGTGGGCATACTCAACAAATCTGTAGAATAGTAACTATAATAGACTCGGTGAAAGACTGCACTCAACGTGCAAAAGACACCAAATTGGAAATACAAAAGAAAAATTATAATAGTAAATAAACAATAAATATAGAGAACTTGAGATGAAGAGCCCTTGAAAGTGAGTCCATAGGCTGTGGGAGCAGTTCAGTGATGGGGCGAGTGGGTCTGATGGTTGAGGGGTAATAACTGGTGTCGGACTGGGCCATTCCCACTACTTTTTGTCGGACCTTTCGTTCAAGGGCATCGGTACTTCAGACCAGGCTGTGAGGCAGCCGGTGTTATGTGTTGAAAAGTAATCGGCAGCAGAATTTCTGTTTGTTGGAAAGCTGGTGCACGAGCTGGAATAAACAGCCCCGTAGAACAGATTCTGCTCCTGTGTCTTATGGCTTGACAGAGAGGGGCTGACATGAGAAAGAAAATGTGCTGGGTCTGCATCTGTGTCCCACAGCCGGATAGATTCCTGGAAAGTCATGAGGTAATGAAACTGCCAATTGAAGGTGTGTGGTCAACACCCAGGGTTCAAAAGCAGGAACACAGGGATGGGTAACAAAAAGAGACGTGACTGGACATACTTAGATTAGATTATGAGGACACTCAGTCCTCGTTTATTGTCATTTAGAAATGCATGCATTAAGAAATGATACAATGTTCCTCGAGAGTGATATCACAGAAAAACAGGACAAACCAAAGACTAACACTGACAGAACTACATAATTATAATATATAGTTACAGCAGTGCAAAGCAATACCATAATTTGATAAAGAGCAGACCATGGGCACGGTAAAAAGAGATTCAAAGTGTCGATCGACTCCCAATAGTCCCCGATAGCAGGCGGCAGAAGGGAGAAACTCCCTGTCATAAACCTCCAGACACCGACAACTGCCGATGCATTGGAAGTACCCGACAACAGCCCACACTGAGTCCGTCCATCCGAAAACTTCGAGCCTCCGACCAGCTCCTCCGATACAGCCTCCCGAGCGCCATCCTCTGCCGAGCGCCTTCGACCTCACCCCGGCCGCAGAAACAAGCAAAGCCGAGGATTCGGGGCCTTCTCCTCCGGAGATTCCGGTTACCACACAGTAGCAGTGGCAGCGAAGCGGGCATTTCAGAAGTTTCTCCAGAAGTTCCTCCGTACTCTCACGTCTGTCTCCATCAAATCAGAATTGTGCACGGTACCCTACTTGACACATAACGGATATCTTTCACCGGAGTGTTGTCTTTGAGGAGCGAAACCTGAAGTTTAATGTTTCAGGTTTATGCTTGAAACATGGTCATTCCTCTTTGACTTATTGACAGACATTCTGCAGTAACTTAATAATTTGTATCACATTTGTAAGCTTTGCTGGCCCGGCAGCTGCTCCATTCCTCCCACCCGAATCCTGACAGGGAGTGTCAGCATTCTGTTTGTTCCCAGATCCTGACGACCATCGGAGTATTAGCAGGGAAAGCGATCGGAAATGGGAACACTGGCTCAGGGTGTAGAGAGGCAACTCGGCGGAGAAAGTCAGTCAGCTTTGGGCCCGTTTTTAATGTGTGTCATCCATTTGTCCTGATATCAGTCCCTCATCTTGTTTCTCTGCCTGTGATTGTGTTACTAAGCCTTTGATTCTTGAAGAACAGAAATAGTATCAAAAGGTGGGAAACTTGCAACCTTCGTCGTTAACTCGGATTCAATGAGGAGTACATAACAATGGAATTAATGGAGCCTACAAGATTTAAAACTTGAAAGATAATCGCCCGCTGTTTTTGTTTGTGGGAGAGCTGATTGCTGACTGTTCTAGTCAGGCTCCTGGTAACTGTACCTCGGTAACCCCTCGATCACCCCTCGATCTCCCAGCTGACACACGCGCTGATTTTTGGGGTTCATGACTTCAGTTGTGTCCCAAGGAGGGGGAGGTGGAGTGCAGGAGCAAGAAGCCCATTGTGCTCATGAATCCCACCCTCTGGGGGTACTGGGCTCTCTGTGACTTGCCAGTTCTCCCACATTTGTAGCGCCTGGGTGTGGGGAGTTAAGTGGACGAAGGATAGAAGCATAACCTGTTCTCCTCTCTGAGGCCCACGAGTTCATTAATCAAGGTGTTGAGAGCAGAGGGTGGTGGAGTGTAAGGTTTCTTGGGTAGGTAAGAACTTGGATATGGTTGCAGACAAATCAGCTGCCATTTTATTAAATGGTAGAATAAATAGAGAGTTCAAGTGGCCCACTTTCATTCCTAGTCCTTTTGTTTTTAAATGTTGATTTTCTGTGGAACTGGGCCTGTTCCAGTATATAGGAAGGGAAGCCCTTATGAAAACCCTTGTCCTTATCGAGGACTTTCTTTCTCCCTGTGGATGCTGGGATAGCTCTGCCGCCATAGCTGCCTGACTTTCCAATTGACGAAATGAGGTTAGAGCCCTTTGGGGTCACCAGGGTGCATGAGGAAAGCAAGTTTGTGGCTCTGGTTGGGATTTAAGTAGCCTGCTCCTGAGATTCGGATGTTTTGATTTTTTTCTAGTATTGCCAGAGCCGTTCTTGTTTGGCAGAGATCATTGGGGTGAGTAGTGTAGCTGCAGTGCCACAGCTTCAGCACCAGGCGGCGCTGTTGATGAAAATACGATTCAAAGCACATTTATTGTCAAAGAATCTGGGAAGTATAGGCTTTGAGCGGGTCAGTCAAGAATGAGAATGTTTCAGATGTGGCCCCTTCGTTCTTGAGCATACCTGAAATTCTGTGTTGCATGACATCAGCCACCATGTAATGGTCCAGAGCACCTTGCTCAGTTCATTAGGTTCTTCCAGATGCACACTGTCCCCGGCCATTCTGCAGCCACCAGCTCTGACACAGCAGGAGATGTAACCTGGCCGACCCAAGTGTGGTGGATCAACGTTTAGTCCCAGTCTGAGAGCACAAAGGCCGTCAGCTACCCAGTGAGCCAGTTATAAAGGGCTGCGTGCAAACAGTGAGTTGGTACGAGAGGTTTTGAGAACAGGTGCAGGTATCCGTTTCTGTGATCGCACCAGCTCAAGGTATTGGTGAGATCATGCATAGTGTGCAGTTTTTCTCCCCCCATCTAAGAAAATATCCACTTGCCTCAGAAGGAGTGCGGCAAATTGTCACCGGACAGATTCCTGGACTGGTGGGACTGTTGCAGGAGGAGAGATTTGACGGATGAAGCTTAAATTTACTGAAGTTTAGAAGGACGAAAGAAACCTCATTGAAGTAAGCAAAATCCAGACTGGAGTTTAGAAAGAATGAGAGAAATCTCATTGAAATGAACAAAATCCTGACTGGCCCAACAGGGAGACAGTTTCCCGTGGCTGGGCTTAGAGAAACACAGATCACTGTTTTGCAACTCAGTAAGGGTTTTGGGGCTTCTGTAACACAGGGAGCTGTGGAGCCCACATTGCTGAATCTATTTGAACAATATATATGGAAACAAAAAGCAACAAAGGGTTTAGCGGAGAGCAGGAATATACACTGAAGTAGAGCCATAATTGAGTTGAATAGTAGAACAGAAGCAAGGGCTGAATGGCCACTCCTCCTATTTTTGGATGTTTCTATTATTTCTGGTAGCTGTGAACTTTTGCTAGATCTGTGTCGGAATAATACTGTGACTTCTGAGAGGGTTCTTCAGCATGGCGCTCAGGAAGAGATGATGAGGAGGTGCACTCAAACCGATAATACATTATACCCATTCCCAGATGCCAGGTGATGTCGGCAGAGCTCCACCTGTTCCCAGATGACAGCTCCCGATGTCCAACCGGGTATCCACCCCACCAGGACTGCGAAGATAACCTGCTTAGTCTGCTACACGAACGTAACCTGGTCATAGAGTAAAACAACTTGTAAGCAGGCCAAGCTAGCCCCATCTGCCTGTATATGGACCATTATCCTTCTAAACCTTTTCCGTCCACATATGTGGCCAAGTATATTTAAATTTGTTGTTCTTGCACTTGCTCCAACCAATTCCTTCTGCAGCTCATTCCAGATATGTACCAACCTCTACATGAAGTTACCACTGGGTCCCTTTCATATCTTGCCTCTCTCACCTCAAAACAATGGCCTCTTATTTTTGATCCCTTTCCCAAGGAAAATAAAAGACCGCCTTCCAGGGATTTTGTGAATTTATACACCTCACACTACTACTACCAGGCAAGACCTTACAGTGTGAGGTCCTCCCACAGTTTTCTGTGCTTCAGGAAATAACGTGCACTTTGGCACAACCTTTTGCTGAACCTCAGACCTTTGAGTCTTGATGCTTTCTGTGATAAACCTCCATCATTATCTGTACTTCCTCTGAAGTATCAAATACCAGTTCTCAGTGAGTTCAGCAGAGCATTTATCGCGTGCTGTTGATCTGAAATTTCACCGCCCTCTTGTTATTGCAGAGGTCTGGTTTGAATCAGGGTAAGGAAGGGACATGCCATAGTGCCTGCAGTTTGACCCCGGGGGTCCTCCTGTTGGGCAGCAACAGGCAATGCTGTGTTTAATACTCGCCACAAGGTGGCAGTCAAGTGCGCCTCTGCTCGGTCAGAGCTGTGTAATCGCAAACACCACACACGGTGGTTAAACATCAAGATTCAGAAAGATCTGCTCAGTGCAACAGTCTCTACCAGCCCCACTCACTACACAATCATCGGTTAGTGTTAAATTTTGCTGGGGTATTGACCACTCTCCAACACCTCATCCCATTAGCAAACACAGGCCACTGTACCTGTTACAGATCTCTCAAAGTCAGGAGGTCTTCCCTCCTTGGTGCCTCGACCCCATATTGCTCACTTCTATCCCTTACCCATGAACCATAAACAGAGCTGCCTTGTTAGGCTCATTGTTTCTGCCTGCTGTTATACCCCCAGACTTCATTCTGTCTTCCCTTCCCATTGATACCTGAGGCATCTCTCCCACCTTCCGCTTCCCTGCCAACCAACTCATTGTGATCATGTATGTCTGGTCTCTACGCTACTCGCCTCCATCCTCAGTGAACTCTCCAATACGTTGACCATTCCCGCCGCTGCCTGTAAGGAACTTGTACGTTCTCCCGTGACTGCGTGGGATTCCTCCCGCAGTTCAAAGACGCGGTTGGTAGGTTAATTGATCATTGTAGGTTGTCCCGTGGCTAGGCTAGGGTTAAATCGGGGGATTGTTGGGCGGTGAGGCTCGAAGTGCCTACTCCACGATGTACTTCAATAAATAAATAAAATGTAATCAAATACATCGGGAAAAGTTACGATAATGAAGTGTATTCAGTTTATTTTTGAAACGTCACCGATGATGATCCCTCCTCACTAATCCAGATTTCGTATCGCTGCTGACCCAGTTCCAGTTCTGGGATCCCAATGCTTGTGTGCTTGGTAACGGTGGCAAGAACAACCTGCATTTAAATAGTGCCTTTTTGGTGCTTCACTGGAGCTTAGAGAAACAAAGGGGCCCCTCGTGCTTGGCAAAAGAGACAACTTCTGAGGAATGTTGTGAAGTTGGAGAGGTGGAGGCTTCTAGAGGGAATTCCAGAGCACAGGCACAAGATGACAGATACGTGGGATGAAGGAATTCAGGATTGTTGGAGGAAAGGCGAAACCCAATTCCTTCAGAAGTCAAGCATAATTTGCATTGGTTTAGAATCCTTCCTTGGTGTGGGAGACAAGGTTGTCAGGTCAATGCTAGAATGCCACCTGCAGATTGACATTGAATATTGATTTCAACGTTTAGGAGAAGTTTGGATAATTACATGAATGGTAGGTGTATGGAGGGCTATGGTCCCAGTGCAGGTTGATGGAAGTAGGTGATTTAAATGGTTTGGCATGGACTAGATGGGCTGAATAGCCTGTTTCTGTGCTGTACTTCTCTCTGAATTCTATTGAAGTGCAAAGGTGGCTGATGGAATGATCACGTGAGGGTAAACAAGAGCTCGCTGATCTGGTGATTAAAATCTTCACTGTGCACCATTGTTTGGTGCAGGTTACCTGTGTTTGCTGTACCCACAGCCACCGCCAAACATCTGTTTCAAACAGTAAACCTCACTGGCTGAATTTCAGAACTGATTTGACGTTTTGTGACCTGACTGAGCTGCACATTGCTGCAGTAGTTACCTCCCAGTTGCAGAGGCTCTGGTTCAATTCTGTCTTCAGGTGATGCCTGTGTGGGGTTTGCATGGTCCTTCAGAGAGCACATTGCTTTTTAAAAATTATTATTATTCATTTGGGATGTGGGCTTTGCAGGCTGAGCCAGCATTTAAAAGCCCGTCCGTAAATGTCCTTGAAGGTGCTGGTCATCTGATGCCTTGAACCACTGCCGTCCTTGAGGCGTGGACCCCTCCTTCACCCTGTCTGCTATGTTGGGATTTCAGAATATGTTTATCTGTGAGCAGAATTCCAGCGCTTTTCTGCTGAAGCTTCCTCCCAGGGTTCTAGGTCCGTGTAAACTATAACTTGCGTATGAAGGAGTTGGTTTGTGTTCCCCTAACGCTGCTGGCATCTCCGGCACCAGTAACTTCTGTCTCCTGGTGCTAGTTGGTGGGTTAATCAGTGCTAGACATTGGCTGCAGTGTGGGTGGAGGGTGGTGGAGTCTGGGAACAGGTTGATGAGCACCAGATTACCAGGGAACAAGTGGGGAACTGGGATTGCTCCGAGAGCCAGTGTGGTGGGTCAGGTGACCGCCTTCGCCGTTGCGAGAGAAATGCCAGTCTGATTGACTTTGGCCTTGAATAAGTGGCTGACCGGATTAAGGTGAACAACAGCAGCGAATCATGGACTGTGAGTCTGCGACGCGCATGTGCAGTCAAGAAAATGGGAGAAGTTGGTCACTGGACTTCAGAATGTACCACTGGGCTCTGCCTTCCATCTTTCCCACTGTAGAAAGTGCTTTGTGAACATTAACGGCATACGTGACAGAGCTGTGACAAGGTGTTGCACACGGTGTAACCAATTACCACTCCACATGCACACTTCGAATGTCGGAGTAGCACTGGGTCAACCTGTCCTTCAGCTGCCCGCCTGCCTTTCGGTAGGAGCGTGGCTGATCGATGCTGGCCTCAACACCTCCTCCATAACACGGCTCCCCACAACCCTCAACCCCTTTGCTTTCAAAATATTTATCCATCCCGACGTTAGATATCTCCAATGATGTGGCCTCCGCCATCCTCGGGACCTGGAATGCTGCATAAGCAGAAGTTGCCGGAATATTCAGCAGATGAAGCAGCATCCGTGGATGGGGAACCAGGGTTAGAATCCGAAAAGGGAGAAATCAGATAGGTTTTAAGCAAGCAGAGGGAGGACAGAGGGAGCGGTGACCAACAATGTCCAGAGAACAGTTGTCTTGGGAATGATCTACTTAACAGATGAACGAGGGTAGAGGCAGGATTTTGTGGGAAGGAGTTGAAGTTTTCTCACTGGGTGGAGGTGGAGTTTGCAGACTCGGTGTCTCGTCACAGGAGCAGACTTTAGATTAGAGAATACTGGAGACCCTTCAGATTTCTAACATCTGCAGATGGATTCATCAGGAATGGAGGGAAGAGGGCAGAAGGTAAAGTGAGACCAGGTGAGTGAGAGAGGGGAGATGATGTAAGAAACTATTCATTGACAGGCGGAAGAGGCAGAGGGCTGAAGAAGAACAGGAACTCTGATAGGAGAGGAAATGTTCGTGTGTGGGAAGCTCGGAGTTGGATTTCCTAAATTTCCGCGGCGTTTTGTTTCCTCCCCAGGGCTCAGCTTGTCTTCACCCACCGTTACCTGCGACTCCATCAGCGTGACAACCCCCACCCTGGCGAGCCAGGGGCGCACCGAGGTCTCCTCCCCAAGCCTGATCTCGGGCCTGATCACCCACCACGGGATGGACCCCGCACACTCCAGCAAGAACGGCCTGGCCAACACCCTGAAGACTGAGCGAGGGAGGAAGAAGATAAAGGGGGAAAACTGCATTGGGCCGCCCGTCCTCGTGGTGCCGTATCCCATTCTGGCTTCGGGCAACGAGCCTTCTAAGGATGGGAAAACGTACAGGTTGGAAAATAAGCGGTAGAGTACCACTTGGAAAATAGCGCCACTCAAACGGGATCTCAGGAGCAGTGAGGGTGGGCTGCAGGTTACGCCACCACGTCAACACGCACAACATGCTGGAGGGACTCAGAAGGTCTGAAAGCATCTATGGAGGGTCCCCCTTCCTTCCCAGTGCTGATGAAGGGTCTTGGTATGAAACGTTTACCTTCTCTAGATGCTGACATCCTCCAGCGTTTTGTGTGCGTGTTGCGCAAGAGTTCCAGCATCTTCAGAACTCCTTGTGCCACACCAGCAGATAGCTGTCCAGGGTGCGGCTTCTGGGAAGAAAAGGGAGGACAGAAGTACAAGGTTTCGGCCTCCATGGGAGACGAATTTGGAATTGGGACCTCAAGCTTTTAAATCCTTCCAAAATGTCTCATGTTAAACAAGGGCTAGCTTCTTTTCCACGTCACAGTGTGATCACGGAGCCAAATGTAGAGCGAGGCCTGTCACACTTTGCTTCCTGGCATGTTTATGTCACAGGCTTCGCCAACTCAAAACGGGTGAAGGAGCCACTTGCCCGTGCTGCTCAAGAAAAGAATTCTCAGTTGCTCCATTCCTTACAGTTCCCATTTTCCAAGTAGTTACTGAATTCCTTTTTAGTGTTGCAGATCACATTTGTTACATAAATAATTTCCTCCACTGGTCCCCATGTCCCATTAAACTTTTGCATAGATCTGGGGTCTGAAACTATTGCCAGTCGGGGCAGCTTCGAGGGTTATGGGGGCTGTGGCAGGGTAACTGAAGTGACAGGCAGACAGTTGGTCAGGGCGCAGTCAGAATTTAGCAGCCTTAAATCAGCACCCTCTTCCAGAGTAGTTAATCTCCTAAAATTAAAACGTTAAGCTCCTGTTCTGGAGGTGTGGTCTAGAAGGCAGCCTCTCTATCCCGAGGTGATGTTCATTATTCTGGGCCAGTTGTCTCCGTTCAAGGCAGGGTTCCAGTTTAGGGGACGTTTCAGGATATCTTCCCAGCTTTATTCCAGTGTGAAGCACACCCTACTGGAGCAGCTCACCGTTGTTCTGGGAATGCCTCCCATCCCTGGAAGGAGGATTCCGCAGAGGATATTTCCATTCCACTCCAGAATTCATCCTCCGATAGTGATTCCTGCCAGAGGGGCTTCTACATGCCTAGAACAAAGCTTCGGACTGTGATTGACCTGTGGTTTGACCTGTGGCCTTCAGCTTCCGGGCATTTGGCCCCTCTCTCTGCACAGTGCCCCATTCTAACGAACTGCTCTACTGCAGAAAGCGATGGAGCTCAGTCTTGGAGCTGTACCTGGACAGAAGGAAGTCACAGGGTAACATTTAGGTGCTGGAACCTTGACTATTCTTATTCCCTGCAGAGTAAGACTAAACGAATTACTGGCTCCCAGGCTAGGGTCAGGCAGACAAACCAAAGGACAAATGTGGTCCCTTTTATCACATTCAGATTCATTTATCATACGTGCATCAAAGCGTACAGTGAAATGTGTCGCTTGCACTAACAACCCGCACACCCAAGAGTGCTGGGGGGGCAGCCCACAATTGTCGCCACACATCCCAACACCAACACGGCCTATTCATATTGTTCCACAGGACAACTCGAGGCAGCAAAAACAACAAAAAAAAAGACAAGACGACAACAGCAAAACAAACTCCAATTCCCACCCTTTCCACCCAATAAGACAGGGTCAGGACAGGCCGCCTCTGGGCCTCTGGTCCTTGTCTCAGGATTCTCAGACTCACAGATGATGGGCCTCCAACTTTGGAATTCATCCCAGCATGCCAACCTCGTGTTTGATCTTTGGGCATTGGCTTCCAGACTTGCCTGGACCTCCTACTCTGGTGACCCATCCCTCATGACCTTTTTGGCCCTCTACCTTAGTCTTCGTGCATTAACCCTAGGCATACGTCCCCAGAGCGCCCTTCATAAAGACTGCTGTGTTTGTGAAGGTAGTATCTAGTTTGGAGGCTGATTTGAGCTTGTCTCCTTTCTCTCCCTCAAAAACAACAGTATCGTTGACGTGTTGAGTTCTGCACCCTGGGCTAGGATTTTCTAATCAGCAACTTTTATGTGTGTTGCTTGAAATTCCAGTATCTGCAGATTTCCTCATGTTCGCGATTTTATAATCAGCTCGTGTTTGGACTCCGGAATGCTCTACAATGATCTCCACTGCCAGGAGATGGCAGCGTTGAGCTTCGTGCCTACTTGTTTGAGCAGGCCCAGAACGCAGGTGATGTAGAAAACACAGCAGCCAACTTAAGTTTAGCTCTTGCAGACAGCAATATATAACGACCATTCACTCTGGGTCTCTTCAGAGAGGATGGATAGAGGAATAAACAATGTTTGGGTCCCAAAAATAATCCTTCTATTCTTCTTTATAAGAGTACCATGAGTTCTTTAACACTCCCCCCAGGAGAGTGGATGTAGGGTCATTAGGGGTTCTCACCAGAGCTGTAGCAGGACTCAAACCCACGTACAGGCACCAGACTCGGGGAAAGTAGTTGGTGTTTTGTTGGGTCTGTTAAGTATTTAGAAGCTGGGAAACGGGCTGGAAACCCTTGGCTTGCACAAGCTGTTTGTTAATAAACCCTGTTTCTTTCTTTGTCTCTCTCCCATCTAGGTGTAAAATCTGCCCCTTGACCTTCTTCTCCAAGTCCGAAATGCAGATCCATTCAAAGTCCCACACGGAAGCGAAACCTCACAAGTGTCCACACTGCTCCAAGTCATTTGCCAATGCTTCCTACCTGGCTCAGCACCTACGCATCCACTTAGGAGTGAAACCTTATCACTGCTCCTACTGTGAGAAATCCTTCCGCCAGCTCTCTCACTTGCAGCAGCACACGAGGTGGGTCGGGGACCTTTGATGGGTGGCCTTACAGGCCAGATTTTTAAAAAAAATCATTTCTCTGCTGCTTTTTGCTTATCCAATCCGATCTGCTCACAGTCAATTCTTCCCACTCCCTCTTCATGGTGGTGATACGGAAAGGGAGGGTGGCTGGTAGAGATGGTGAGGGAGGGGGCTGTCGGAGAGAAGGGGTGTACTTCTTAGCTCTATTAATGAAAAGTCTATAGATTTTTGGTGTCATCATGTGTAGGGATGCCTTGATTACCATAGGCATAGTCATAGAGCAAAAAAGGGCAGATACTGATTATCTGGCCTAGTGACTCCATGGCAACCAAGGTACCCACCCAGCCTCTCCTAATTCTCTGCATTCGGCCCATATCTTTCCAAGCCCAGCTCCTGCAGGTCATCTCCACGTGGAGAGAAGAATTGAGGATACTGCTAGGACTTGAGGGTCTGGGAATTGGGAGAGGGTGGACACATCTGGAGTATTGCCTACAGTTCTGGTCGCCCCACTACAGGAAGGATGTTGAGTCTTTGGAGAGGGTGCAGAAGAAGTTTACCAGGATGCTGCCTGGTTTAAAGGGCATGTGCTATGACAAGAAGCTGGATAAACTTGGGTTGTTTCTCTGGAATGCCGGAGGCTGAGGGGAGATCTCATGGAGGTTTAAAAGATCACGAGAGGCACAAGTAGAGTAGTCAGGGAGTATCTGTTTCCCAGAGTAGATATGTCTAATACCAGAGGGCATGCCTTGAAGGTGAGAGGGTGTGGGCTCGAGGTGGGTGTGAGGGGTAAGTTTTTTTACCCAGAGAGTGGTGGGCACCTGGAACGTGCTGCCTGGTATGGTGGTAGAGGCAAATATATTAGAGGCTTTTAAGAGATGTTTGGATAGGCACAGAGATGTAAGAAAGATGGAAAGCTATGGACATGGTGAATGTAGGAGGGATTGGTGTTTGGGTGTTCTTGATTTGCTTTTTAGCTGGGCTGGCACAACATTGTGGGCCGAATGTTCTGCTCCTGTGCTGTATTGTTCTCGGTTCTATGATCTAAGGCCGCTCTTTACTACTTGGAGTTTAGGAGGTTAGGGGCAACGTCTGACAGAGGTGCACAAAATGAAGATGGACATGGATGGGTGAATGCATATGGAAGGAAAGGGGAATATAAAACTCAAGGACATTGGGCTAAGGTGAGAGAGGAAAGGATTTAAAAGAGACTTGAGGGGCAGCGTCTTCCCTCAGAGGGTGGTGTGTGCATGGAGTGAGCTGTCAGAGGAAGTGCTTGAGACAGGTGCTTTGGAACACCCAGAAGACATTTGGATGAGTGCACGGTTAGACAGGGTTTATCAGGATATGGGCCAAACGCAGGGATGGGTTTGGTGGGCACTGTGGTCAACATAGATGAGTGGGGCCAAACGGCCTGTTTCCGTGCTGTGTTACTCTATGCCTCTAAGTCCCATAGAACGTGGATTGGGGTGCCTGAAGTCAAATCGCGAGTGTAGAATTGCAGTCTGTTTCTGGCAACAATCTTTCAGCAAGGTGTGGCTTATCCTTGGGGCTCCCCCACCACCCCACAGATGGGAGGAGGATAGCCTTTTGCCAGGTGTAGTGAGTGCCCCCCGGCCACCCGCCACCAGCGCAATAGGCAGCGTTTCCTGCGTGACGCGATGTCAAATTTGTACCTTCTTCAATGCAGGATCCACACTGGCGACAGACCGTACAAGTGTGCCCACCCTGGCTGTGAGAAGGCTTTCACCCAGTTATCAAACCTGCAGGTGAGTGAATAATGGTGTATCTGTTTAAGCTGCTATTTATTGGCTGTTCACGTTGTAATTAATACTCTGGACCGTGCCTCAGAAATCTCAGTGGTTCTATTTAATATCAGAGAGAATACATTCAATATACAACCTGAAATTCTTACTCTCTGCAGACAGCCACGAAATAGAAGAAAAACCCCAAAGAAAGAATGACAGGAAAACTTTAGCACAAGCAGCAGTAAAGTATCAACCCCCTCCCTGTCCTGCCAGACTCCACCAACTGCCTTGCAAATAATAGAAAACACCCAAAGAGACCGTGATCTAGAGTCCTTCCAAGGCCACTGTTTCCCCCAACAGTTTGACATTATGGTTTTCTCTCTCAGTAACAAGGGAGGGAGAGGTATCACTCCTGCCACAGTGAGAAGGGAGGCCAGCTGCTTGCTGTTTCGATGTTGCAGTCAGCACGTCACTTTTCTTCTGAGTTCCCCGGCTCGCTAAATGGATCGAAACAGAACAATTCCAGGCTTGAAGTGGGCAGAAGCTAGGTGCCAATTGTCTTGTCTCTTATGGGCTGGTGAAGATGATCCAGGGTAGAGGGTGTGACGAATTGACAGAGAGAAAGCAGCTGCCAGATTTTGTGTTTCGGGGTGATTCAGAAGAACAGTAATTATGGTGATATCTGTGGCCTGCAGGAGAGAGGAAATACCGACACATCAGCTTAGAATTTAACAGAACGTGAAGATGATCAATTTTTTCCAGAAAGGCTAATGGGCCTCAAACAGGTTTGGAAAAATACAGTATTTCTACAGTGACAGTACATGCTTCAAACCAAACTGCTGTGTGCAGAGTCATTTCTTTTGAAAAGAAGCCAGGTAATTATTTGTGTAGGGATGGAGATGTGGTGGGTTATGGACAGATTGGAGAGGTAATGTTTTTGATGAAGTTTACAGGCTAATTGTGAGGGGCTGGCAAATTTCCTTTGTTGGGACGAAGGTGTATTTGTATTCTGAGTGAGACACAAAGTAGCTTGTTTTGGGTCAACTATTTGAAGTTTAGTATATCGTAACACCTTGACACAGGAGTAGAATTAGGCCATTCAGCCTGTCGACTCCCTCACCCTAACCCTGTCATGGCTGATTTATTATCCCTCTCAACTCCATTCTTCTGCCTTCTCTCCATTGCCTTTGATAGCCTGACTAATCAAGGACCTATCAACTTCCACTTTAAATATACCCGGTGACTCGGCCTTCACAGCCGTCTGTGGCCATGAATTCCACAGATTCACCACCCTCTAGCTGAAGAAATTCCTCTTCATTGCTGTTCCAAAGGGATGCCGATTAAGGGAAGCTCCACCTCATCTTCGCCTTGACCAACGAGCCAACCTGCGCATGGGGAGGACTGACAATCGGCTTGTATCACATTCATCTTTCGGTGCAACAGAGGAGGAGGCCACTCAGCCCATTAAGTCAATGCTATCTCAGAACATTCCCATTAACCCCCATCCCCCACTAATTTCCCTTCAAGTAGCTCTTTTCCATATGACCTTCAATTCAGAATAAGAATCCAGTTTAATATCACTGGCATACAATGATATCAGCAGTACAATGCATTAGGTAGTAATAAAACTCTATAAATTACAAGAAGAAATATTTTAAAAATTAATTTAAGTAAGAAAAAAGGAGCAAAAACGAATAAGGTAGTGTAATGTCCATTTAGAAATCTGATGGCAAAGGGGAAGAAGCTGTTCCTGAATCGTTGAGTGTGTATCTCCAGGATCTTGTACTTCCTCCCCGATGGTAGCAATGAGAAGAAGGCATGCCTTGGGTCCTTAATGATGGATGGCTCCTTTTCGAGGCTTCGCCATTTGGAGATATCCTTGGTGCTTGGGAGGCTGGTGCCCATGATGGAGCTGGCTGAGTTTGCAACTTTCTGCAGCTGTGCAGTGGCCCCCTCCATTCCAGACAGATGTGCAGCCAGTCAGAAATCTCCCTACGGTGCCTCTTAGCCCTATTTCCACCCGCACTGGTGAGCAACCAATTAACCTCCCAAACCTGCACATCTTCCAGACGTGGCCGACACTGGAGCATCCTGGCAAATCCCATGCAGTCACAGGGAGAACACGCCATCTCTGTGCGGGCAGCACCCAAAGTCCTGATCGAAGCTGCAGCTTTGGAGCACTGAGACAGCAGCACCACCCACTGTACCACTCTCACCAGCCAAATGTAAGGTCGGCTTAGTTGGTATGGTTACAGTTTGGAAGTGGTTTTACACCTGTTACGTACCCCGTAACTGGGTTGCCAAACCAGCAGAAATGAATCACTCAGTTGGAGTCTGGATTACTAGAACTAAGAAAGTTTTATTAAAGAAATAAGCAACACAGTAATCGAAAGGATAATAAATGCAACAGTTCAGCAATGATAAACACACATGTGCACAGAATTAAGATAACAGCATCAATCAAGCTCTATCGTTGTCTAGGGGTAAATGACCAATTTCAAAGTGACACAAAAGTCCAGTTCGATTTAATAGTTCAGTTCGCAGTAATCGTTGCCATGGCAATGGACAACGTGGGGGGAGGGAGAGAGAGAAAACGGGAACGACTGATCATTCAGAAACGGCTTCCACTCACAGACCGGCGATATGGCTCACAAGCAGCTTTCGGGCAGGTCCTTGGTGATGTCACCTGAGGTCACCGACTGTGACCCCTCCTCCAGATGCGGTCGATCCTCTGCAGTGAACCCGGCACCGAAGCGAGGGCAGACACGCACCGGGTTCCTGCTGATCGTACCTTTCCACCCTGTGCGTTTAAGGTCCGGTACTTCCCACCGACTCGTGAGAGGCGCACCGCTTCCAGGGTCTCGTTACCTCGGGTGTCGTGTGTGTGCTGCCTTAGCGAACCTGTCCCTTTTTATCCCCCTGCTGGGGTATCGCCTGTCCATCACTTCAAACAGTTCAGGGTTCAAAGGGGGAGCCGCTCCAGAGAGCTCTCTATCCCGTCCCTTCATTACACATCTCCAGACGCAGCTCCATTGTTCCTTCTCTCTCCTTCCCCTGAGGACAGGTGGCAGACCAACTGCTGATCTCACAGGACAGCTAACATCTATGTGTATTCTTGTCACACACCTCACTTAGATAAAGGACAGGTAGCGATTAACCAGATGGTTTTGCAATCTAGACTTGTGCAGTTGCCACTGGATTGTAGAAATGTGGCAGTTTCCTTCCCTGAAGAAAGTTACAAAATTGGAGCAGCACACATAAACTGCTAGAAGCATTTTGCAACTTAGGCAGTGGCTGTAGAGGGAAGTAATCATAATCAGAATCAGGTATATTATCACCGGCATGTGTTGTGAAATTTGCTAACTTAGCAGCAGCAGTACAATGCAATACATGATAATATAGAAAAAAAAGTACATCAATTACAGTAAGTATAGAACATCGAAAACCTGCAGCACAATACAGGCCCTTCGGCCCACAAAGTTGTGCTGAACATGTCCCTACCTTAGAAATTACTAGGGTTACCCATAGCCTTCTATTTTTCTAAGCTCCATGTACCTATCCAAAAGTCACTTAAAAGACCCTATCGTATCCACCTCCACCACCGTTGCTGGCAACCCATTCCACACACTCACCACTCTCTGTGTAAAAAAAACTTACCCCTGACGTCTCCTCTGTACCTTCTCCCCAGCACCTTAAACCCAGCCTCTTGTGGCAACCATTTCAGCCCTGGGAAAAAGCCTCTGACTATCCACACGATCAATGCCTCTCATCATCTTATACACCTCTACCGGGTCACCTCTTATATATATCTATATATATATATATATATATATATATATATATATATATTAAGTAGTTAGATTAAAAGTAGTACAAAACAGAAATGATATATATGTTTAAAAAAAAAAGTGAGGTAGTGTTCAAAGCTTCATTGTCCATTTAGGAATGGGATGGCAGAGGCGAAGAAGCTGTTCCTGAATTGCTGAGTGTGTGCCTTCAGGCTTCTGTACCTCCTACCTGATGGTATCAGTGTGAAAAGGACATGCCCTGGGTGCTGGGGGTCCTTAATAATGAACATCAGCTTTCTGAGTCACTGCTCCTTAAAGATGTCTTGGATGCTGCAGAGGCTAGTACCCAAGATGAAGCTGACTTATTTGACAACTTTCTGTCGCTTTTTTTTTGGTCCTGTGCAGTAGCATCCCCCCCTCCACCCACCCACCCGTACCAGACTGTCAGAATGTCCACCATGATACACCTATAGAAGTTTCTGAGTGCTTTAGTTAACAAACCAAATCTTCAAACTTCTAATGAAATATGGCTGTTGTCTTGCCTACTTTATAGCTGCATCAGTATGTTGGGACCAGGCTAGATTCCCTTTGACACTCAGGAACTTGAAATTGCTCACTCTCTCCACTTCTGATTCCTCTCTGAGGATTGGTTCATGTTCCTTTGTCTTACCCTTCCTGAAGTCCACAATCAATCGGTCTTTCTGGCTGAACTCCACAGATGCTGCCTGACCTGCTGAGCTCCTGCAGCATTTTGTGTGTATTTCGTGATTTCCAACATCTGCACCCTCCATTTTACTGAATCGGGTTTTTTTAAAAATTAGTAAATTGGTTTATTATTTCCACGTGGCAAGGTACAGAGACCTGCATGCCTTCCTTGCAGATCATTTCTTCGCAACAGTACCCGGAGGTGGTACAAGGGGAAAGCAGTGACAGACAGATGAATAAAGAGAAGGTACATTACAGGCAGACAATAAGATGCGAGGCCATGGCGAGGTAGATTGTGAGGTCAAAGGTTATGACAGTCCTGTAGGTTTGTTGTCACCATTGCCTTTTCTTCCAGTTTGTTTGTTTATTAATTGACTTTTTAATGGCTGCATTGTGTTGTGGCAGCTAGTGATCCTGACCTCACAAAGTCTGCAGACTCTCCCTGTGATCAGCTTGGCCTCACATCCTGGAGAGCCCTGCTATCTTACCAGAGTTTGAGAAGTTCACTCGTTGGTGGAAGATAGCGGTAAATGGAACCAGAGGGAATATGTGAGAGGCTTGAGTTGAAAGAGTAGAGACCGTACGACACAAGAAGATAGCAGTAGAGGAGGGCCACTAGGCCCTAAGAGTCTGCCCTACCTTTCAATAGGAATCAGTGGTCTACTTTGTGGAGATCACAGTGAGCTCTAAATATATTTTGCAAATGGAAAGGAGCCTTAGAACACCTACCTGCAAGAAAGATGTAAATAAGATTGGAAGAGTGCAGTGAAAACTTACCAGAATGTTCCCGGGTCCAGAGGACCTGAGTTATAAGGAAAGATTGAATAGGTTTGGAATTTGTTCCCTGGAATGTAGAAGATTGAGGTGAGTTTTGATAGAGGTATACAAAGTTATGAATGGTGTAGATCAGGTAAATGCAAGCAGGCTTTTTCCAGTGAGGTTGGGTAGGGACTAGAACTAGAGGTCATGGGTTATGGGTGAAAGGTGAAAAGGTTAAGGGGAACATGAGGGGGAAACTTCTTCACTCAGAGTCCCGTGAGTGTGTGAAACGAGCTGCCACCGCAAGTGGTGCATGCGAGCTCAATTTCAACGTTGAGAGAAGTTCCGATGGGTACATGGATGGGAGGGGTACGGAGGGCTTTGGTCTTGGTGCAGGTCAATGGGAGTAGGCAGATTAAATGGTTGAGCACAGACTAGATGGGCTGAACAGCCTGTTTCTGTGCTGTACTTTTCTGTGACTCTAACAAAGTCTGTTAAACATCATCACTTAGCATAGCATCATTACTAACAGGAAGCAATTAGCTACTGCATTCTAGGAGCAATAAAATGTTGTTCAATTTGGAATAATGTAGAAAACAATTCTCCAGTGGGATTACTGCTGAGATCACTGTTATTCACAAATGGCATTATTGACTTGATCTTGGGAATGACTGCAAATGTGGAGATGATACCAGACTAGAGCCATCAAATCCTGTGTTAGACACTTGCAGATATGGCAGTTAAATTGCAAAATTAATTTTTAATAGAGATAAATGTGAATTCATGTATCTTGCTTGAAAAATAAATTACCTACCTACATTTTAAAAATGAATTAAATTGGATGGAATCAAAATGTAAGGAGAACTTTGGATTTGGACCCTAAGGGTTCACAGTCGCAAAGTGGTTAGCACAATACTTTAACAGTACAGGTGACCTGGGTTCAATTCCCCAGGCTGCTACCTGTAGAAATTTCTATGTTCTACCCGTGACCATGCGGGATTCCTCCGGGTTCTCTGGTTTCTTTCCAAAGCCCAAAGACATACCGACTGCCCCGCAAACAATTTACAGTGGCCAATGAACCTACCTACCAGCTGGTTGTCGGAGGAAACCGGAGTACCCGGAGGAAACCCCACCCTGTCACGGGGACAACATACAGGCAGCGGCGGGAATTGAACCCAGGTCGCTGGCATTGGAAACCGTTGTGCTAACCACTATGCTACCGTAGCCTGCCCACTTCCACTTGCAATATTTCAACATATCAGGTCAATCCCATTCTGATGCAGATACTTCCACTAGAAACATTAATTCTGTGTCTCCCTCCACAGACACTGAATGTTTACAGCGTTTTCTGCTTTTACTTCTGATTTGCTGCATTAATAGTTCTGTGGTTTTGTTTTCAAAATAGCCCTTTGCTCCGTTTTGGTGTCATGCACTACACTACTGTGCTGCCCCATCTTGAGATTCATTTGCTTGCAGGCATTTACAGGAAAATAAAGAAATATAATGAAATTTATGATAAAACTATATAAAAATAAAGACTGACAAACAAAAAATTTTCAAAAGAAGGCAAATTGTAAAAATGAAGAATACGAGAGCATGAGACCATAAGACGGGAGCAGAATTAGGCCATTCAGCCCATCAAGTCTGCTCTGCCATTCCATCGTGGCTGATCCTGGACCCCACTCAACCCCATACACCTGCCTTCTCACCACATTCTTTGATGCCCTGACTAATCAGGAAACAATCAACTTCCGCCTTAACTATACGCACTGACGTGGCCTCCACCACAGTCTGTGGCAGAGCATTCCACAGATTCACCACTCTCTGGCTAAAATAAATTCCTCCTTCTCTCTGTTCTAAAAAGTAACCTTTCAGTTTTGAGGCTGTGCCCTCTAGTTCTGGATACCCCCACCATAGGAAACACCCTGCCCACATCCACCCTGTCTAGTCCTTCCAACATTCAGTAGGTTTCAATGGGATCCCCCCACATTCTTCAAAATTCTGGTGAGTACAGGCCCAAAGCTGCCAAACGTGAGTTGCAGAGTCTTTGAAAGTGAGTGTATAGGTTGTGGTTGTAGTCACATGCTCCAAGATACAATGTCTTGCATTCTGTTTATACAGATGAATTCATCCTTGACGTAGAACAAGGTAAAACAATAACAGAGTAGAGAATAAAGTGCAAAAGCTATCGAGAAAGTGTAGTGCAGGGAGGCAATAATGTGCAAGATGATAATGTGCAAGATAGGTTGTGAGGTCAAGAGGCCACCTTTGACAGACCATCAATAGTCTTGTAACAGTGAGGTAGAAGCTAACACTGAGGCAATGCTTTGAGATGTTTGACCCTTTCAATGACTCTTCTGTCTTTTTCAGTCTCACCAGCGACAGCACAACAAAGATAAGCCGTACAAGTGTCCAAACTGCTACAGAGCGTATTCAGACTCTGCCTCCCTGCAGATCCACCTCTCCACGCACACCGTTAAACACACTAAAGCCTACTGCTGCAGCATGTGTGGACGGGCCTACACCTCAGTACGTACAAGAACTCTTCTTCCAGTCGTGTAGTGATGGCATTCCCAGCTCAAGGTCTGCTCCAGGGTGCAAACATATGAACCTCTCATTGCGTATCTGAGGGGACACTGCTCTGTGGGAGTTGCCATTGCTAAAGTGGCGTGTTAACCTGCGACCTTTGAAGAGGGAAAAGATCTATATTTTTGCCCCGTTCCACATGACTTTTTAAAGTCGTTATGATGTTGCTAATTATGGGCATTCCTTGTGCCAGGGTTCTTGGACTATGTGATGAGAATTTCTGTGAGATTTGGGCTGGCGAATGGGACTAGTTTGGATAGTCAGTTCAGTCGAAGGGCCAGTTTTCCTGCTCTGATTCTGACTCTTTGGGACTTTGATTTATGGTGCAATTGGTGACATTAGTCAGTACCGGGGCAGAGGTCCTGGATCATCATGGCTTTGATGGGGTCCCAGATCAGCCTGGGTCTGTGTGGGGCGGTGATGACGTTGGGGCTGGACTCTGCCTGCACTGTGCGGAGGGTGATGAACTATTTCTCAGCTTGTGCCATGAAACAGCACTAGGCTTGGGATGTCAGGTCGCATTTGGATCTTTAACTAGTGCTGTTTTGGGACACTATCAAAGCAGTGGTAAAATGAGCTGACAACACCCTGCAGTGTCTTTGCCAAAGTGACACCTTTCCCCCGGGAGCCCAGACACTGATACTGGCCCAAGCTCTTTTGGAGCGTGTTCAAGCCACAGGATCCAAACTCACACAATGGAGTCTTTCATTAAAGATAGAGAGGGTTCTACCTTCCTCATCCTCTCACTTTCTAGCCCCGAAATTTTGCAGACCATTGCCCCGTTACTCCACCATGATTACTTCCTATCCCGAGAAGCTTCTGATGGGATCTCTTTACTTGCCAGCTGCTTGTGATTTCTGGTATGGGTGTAACATCTCAGTGCTTTCTTTGGTTTCAGTTGGATGCTGAAGGTAACATTTGAACTGAAGAGCCTACCCACAAACTTCCCCTCCTGAGAGATTCCTCAGCCCCTATTTATGGCAGCTGAGGTGACAAAGCAAGTGCAACTGGCAGCCCAGGATGTGGGTGGCAAATAGTTACTGTTTGAACTTGATATGGAGCATTGAGTCTGGGATATCGGGAAAGCAGTTTATATTTGGTTGTATTGGACATTATAATTGTGTATAATGTTGTAACACTGTGGTGACGTTATTGACGTTTGTACCTCTTACAGGAAACTTACCTCATCAAGCATATGGCAAAGCATACGGCAGTGGAGCACGCAATCGACACTCACTCCCCCCAGAGAACGGAATCCCCGAGCTGTCCTGTTCGGATCTCTCTAATTTAATCAGTCCCTGCGTCGGAACTGTAGGAAGTGGACGCTGCGGGGCCAAAGTCATGTGCATAATTACAAAAGGATGAGGAGCTTTTCATTCTAGTTTGTGCTCTTGTTGGTATTTATTCAGTCTCAGAGACCCAGTCACACCAGTAACGTTAGCACCAAGTGCATACAGGTGCGGAGGCTGCCAAAGACTACAACAATGCACTTTGAGCCCAAATGTACACTGTAGCCGAGGAGGTGAGTGCCATTATCCCTCGGATAGATGGCTTCCATTGCTGGGAAGTGGCACTGGAAGCAATGATGTGCCCTACAGACTGGCTACTGCTTCAATGTGGGTGTGGATTCCTGCTATTTGTGATTTAATAAGCTGTGTCTGACAACACACTTTTATTAGCATTTAAGTTGTCTTGCTGTCACACAGGAAGACAAAGGAGAAGAAAAAAAAATTAAGAGAATCGAATAGATATAGAATTACTAAACAGTATCTCATTTTGTTGTTCTGTGATAGTGTGACAAATCTAGTTTTCAGTTATCAGTTATTAGCTAATATGAATTATTATACTAAATGTATGGTCAATTTTCATGTGTTTAATTAATGTCTTAGCCCTACCTTTTAACTGGCTCTATATACCAGACTTGTCACAATCCCTGTTTAATATACACCCTAACTAGTACAATTCAAAGTACCCATGTTCACCGACACTGAATGGTACATAACATGGATTGCTTAAACGACAGCTGAACCATCCCTGCTCACTTGAAACAGGTTGCCATGAACAGCAGGTAGAAAACTTCAGTTTGACTTTGGTTGTAGCTTTAAAGTGCCCCACATCAAACAAAGTCTGCAAAGATACCAGGCTTACTCCAATCAGTGATGTTACTCTACCCTAAGGATGTAAGATCAAAATGCTGGAACTAAGACTGAGGCAGGATGAAGTTAAACTGGCTTTGATTTGAGCCAGCAGTGTTCGGTAGATGTTTTTATTCGGGGATCAAATCTGGCTTTACTTGACTGCCTGCCATGTTGGCCATGATTTATGTGTTATGCCGTGACTTTGCCGTTGGTGTGTTCAATTCTCAAGTTTTCTCTGCTGGAGTTAAGTCAGTTCCACACCTGTGTCTGGCGTTTCTCGAAGGGGCGACTTATGTGGGACAAAGAAGTGTCACGGCTTGGACAGGGTCGCAGCAGAACACACCTTGTTGGGCAGATTGAAAGGGACACTTCACTGGCACTTGATTCAGCTCTCCTGGTAGTGATAAGGGAGAACAGGGAAAATGGAATGAAGTACAGATGGCAATGGACTGCAGCAGAGAGAACCTCAGCAACTCGGTAATGAACGGCATGGCATAGCGAAGGACTTTGTCTGCTGGATACATTTAAGTCACTCATTTTCCATTTCTGCTGCTCCTGGTATGTTATGTCTTGTTCTTTATTTTTTAATCACAATTCATGTGTCACATACACTTTTCATACTGTTGTTTCAAAGAGATTTATACGATAGAGTCAATGATAGTAATCTTTTCTTTAATTTTTTATATATTATATATATTATATATATAAATATGTATAATTCAGTTTTACCTGAGGGAGAGGCCCTCTCAACCCGAAGAGTTAGCATAGAGTTGGCCTGCACTGTCGCTAATCTGATGTTCTTGTGGAACAGTATATATGTTAAAACATTTACAAAGAAATGTCTGTGGAGGAGTGTTTGTAAAAGGAATTGTTAAGGTCATGGGTCAGTTAAGGATCCCCACATGGATGGATCTGAGGGATCTGGGCTTGAAAGTTGTCTCTGATGGGTGGATGTGGAGGTTCCTGCCCGTGATAGCAACTTCGAGCAGTTGCAGATGGATTCCATTAATCCACAGTTCCATCTGGCTGTACAGTCAATTTCAACAGGGTGCAGAAAGCTATCATGGTGACCTCTGAACTGCAGCCAAATTACATATCCTCACATTGTGTTACCAATATAGTCACTTCACCAGGAAGATTTCTATCATTTGGAATTTCCCGGAGGGGGGAGAAGGTCACAAGGATGTTTGAAAAAGAGAGGTTGAATATTCTGGAAATAATGATAAATGAGAACCTCTTCAAGTGTATACATTGTGGTGATAAAGGGATTCCTGGTGCTGCCTCAGGTTTTTGTCAGAACACGGCACAGCACTGAGCACAGCCTTGTGTCAGTGAAGGAATGCTCTTATGATGTTGCAGGCACAAGAATTTCGAGAGGACAGTGTTAGCTATCGCAGGACAGAAAGCAGAAGGGATTTTTGCTTTACACTTGGCTTTGCTCTTCTTGGTTTAAAAGCACTTGATGCTGATCTTTTTTAATGTTAAAAAAGTTCCATATAAAATTACTAACTAGGTAAATGCTTTGTATAATTTTTCACTTTACAGCGACAGGGAGGCATATTGGTCAGTCTGGTGAGTGAGATTTTTGTAACTTGCACAGAGGAAGAGAGTAGCACTTCCTCTCGAATTTGCAAGGACAGAGAGAGAGGGTAAAAGCTTTAACATCACTGATTTTCATTGCCTCTCGGTAAACCAATGGAATAAAAATTGAACTGAATCAAGTGGGTCCAGTTTGGTAACCACACATTGACGTTGTGTGGCACACATGCAGTCATTGAATCCTTTACTGCAGAGGAGATGGGGGAATAAATATTTCATCTACATGGGACCAAGAAATATTCCACCTGAATATTTTACACTTTTTTTGTAACTTACTCCCTTCCATCCACCCATCCCAATTCCCATTTACTTTCAGCACTGCAGTGTTTCTCTTCTCATGGTAGGGGAGTCTAAGACCAGAGGACACAGTCTCAGAATATAGGGCGTCCATTTAGAACGGAGATGAGGAGGAATTTCTTTAGCCAGAGACTGGTGAATCTGTGGAATTCATTGCCACGGGCAGCTGTGGAAGCCAAGTCATTGGGTATGTTTAAGGCAGTGGTTGATAGATTCTTGATTAGTCTGGGCATGAAGGGATACAGGGAGAAGGCAGGAGACTTGGGCTGAAAAAGAAAATGAATCAGCCATGATGAAATGATGGAGCAGACTTGATAGGCCAAATGGCTTAATCCTGTTTCTATATCTTATGGTCTTTCCTGATGTATTTGATAGTTACCAGCTTGCATCTCCAACACCCCATCCAATTGCTGTCGCACCCAGGTTCTTGTGTTCAGTTTGCAACTTAAATGGAGTTGGGGGTGAGGTAAGGTGGTGGTGGTGTAGGATTGGAACCCATTTCTAATTTATTTTCAGCTGACTTCCACACACATACATCCTGCAAGTCTTCAATGCAATTATGCTATTAAAATGGTTTTCTAACCCATTCCCTTGTGCTGGAGCACTGAAACCAATTATAGCAAACATTTCTGCCATGAAATCTGCTTGTATAAAATTAAATCTGGGAACTATTTTCTCATAATAAAAACTGCATTCACAGATACTCTGCAGGTCAGGCAGCATCTGTGGAGGGAGAAACAAAAGGCAGTTTTTCCTACTTGACGCAAGGTCTTTGACCTGGAGCACTCACTCCCTCTCTGCAGAGAAGAGGCTGATGAGCTGGGTGTCCTAAAACTTTTCCGTCTTCATTTACTATTTCCAGCATCTGTAGTTTTTTTTTGTTTTTCAAGTATTGTCTGTTCTTCACTGTATAAGAGGCAATGTGTTGAATTAACTCCAGACTGCCAGCTGTGTAAATTAACCTGCGTCTTTTACGCGGATTAACTTCCGTTCAAAAACGAGATGTTGTTATGAAATCAATCAGTCAATGTCAGATTGTGTAGAAGATAAATATTCATGTCCCTGTGTGAATGTTTTGTTAGGAGATGGTACTAAGCATTGGGATCCAGCACCAGTAGACAGAATCAGCCTTACTCATGGATAGAAAAAGCTCTGAACACAAAAGATAGGATAAAAATTCAGATAAAGAAGGTGAGATCATATTGTCTGGCCCATGACCCTGATCCATACATGCCTAGAACAAGCACATTTTTGTCCTTGATTTGTTGATGCAAATGGAACAGGAAAAAATGCTGTTGTAAACACTTGAAATTGGTACGGTGTAAAGCTTGTCTTGAATACGTTATATCTAGATTAATTCATTCTACAGTGTCTTGAGATAGTTCAAGATAAAACAACGGCAGAATACAGAATAAAGTGTAACAGCTACAGAGAAAGTGCAGTGCAGGGAGATAATAAGGTCATAACGAGGTAGATTGTTAGGTCAAGAGTTCACATTACTGTACTAGGGAACCATTCAATATTCTTACAGCAGTTGCATAGAAGCTCCCCTTGAGTGTGGTGGTATGTGCTTTCGGGCTTTTGTCTCTTCTCCCTGATGAAAGAGGGGAGAAGAAAGAATATCCGGGGGTGGATCAGGTGTCTGATTATGCTGGCTGATTTATAGAGATAGCAAGAAGTATAGACAGTTCATGGAGGGGAGCAGATTCCTGTGATTCACTGAGCTGTGACCTACATCTCTCTGCAGTATCTTGTGACTACAGGCATAATCAATGACTAATTGAAAAATTAAAGGCACCATATGCAGGAGTAATATGGATTTTTAAAATCTTAAAATTACTCCCCTTCCCTTCCCTGCAGCACCAGGCTTTCCACAAAAAGATGTTAAAATTTGATTAGACTTGCAAGACAGATTGAGTCATTATCAAACATTTTCCAGCCCAGCCACAGACACGAGCTTGATTGGAGCTTTTGTCATCCGTAACAAATTTCATCTCGGGGAATTGGAGGTATGAATCCGAAATCCAATGAGACCAGCTAATGGTGCGGTCAGTTTATCCAGAGAATACTTTTAGAAGTGATCTTGAATATGTTTTGCAAAGTTCAAGTTAATGGCTAGGAAGTGGAATGAATGTTGTGGCTTCAACCCAAGTAATACTACATCAGTCAGAAGTGCCATTGACGATAGAACAAACTTGTTAGGTGCCCCTGTGCCTAAAGTTTGGGACATGGGCTGGAATATTGAAATCAAAATAGAATTGCTACTGATGTGGTTATCATGTTTGCACATTAGGTATATTTAGCAAGCTTTGTAATATGATAAGATTTATTTGTAATATTAGCTAGTGATGAGGTAGCAAATTATGCCTCTGGTTATAGTCGTTGCTAGGCTTTTAAATGTTTACATCTTCCACCTGTTCCATGTTGTCTTTTAGGGGGTTGCAAGCCAGATGTTTGAGATGTGACCTGATTAAATACTATGTGCATATATCTGTATTTCTCTGGACTAACACTGTAAAACTGTTTGCAGCCGCTCCATTCCTCATTGACAGGAAAGTCACAGAGCATGCCAAGCAAAATTGACTGGGATTGTCTCATGTGATTGCAGTCTTTGGAATGTGCTCTTGCAGGAATGTCAGCCTGACTTAAAATGCCAGGCACCATTTCATATTACTTAGATGTATGCCCTTAAATAGAATGGTCTGATCACAAAATGTAATCTCTCCTGCACTGTAACCAATATATTTTTTGTAAAATAATAGCTGATTCCATCTTCTGACGTTTTGAATCAAAACCACATCATTAGCTCAGGAAGCTGAATTTTGTGTATTATTTCATTTGAGAGGTCTCTTAAGAGGAGTTTATTTACTTACTTTCACTTTTTTTAGCCTCCTTGAAGGTTCTCCTCATGGTAGGTATAATGAGTCTGGTCTGGTACCTCGCGTAATACACTCCTTCTGCCAGAACATTGACTTTTAAATTGTGGGGGTCAGTACAATCCTTGCTCATCTGCCAATCACGATTGTTCTAGCAGGTGTTAACGATATAGAGTGTGGCTGCAGGATTCTGTTTTGTTACACCGGACAGGTTAGCAGCTCATGAAAATATCAACTGGACAGCTGTGATCGTAATTGCAACACATTAGTGACCTTATTGGCACAGTCTGGAAGGGAGCCTGTGCCTTGCCCCTCTGTAGCACAGCTTGCAAAAGTATCGTGGCACCAGAGCAACACAAACAAAATGCTGGAGGGACTCAGCAGGTCGGGCAACATCGATGGAACGCTATGAACAGTCGATAGTGTTTGAGCCGAGAACCTTCATCTGTTGAAGTGCCAATGAAGGGTCCCAGCCTGAGGCGTTGACTTTATTTCCCTCCATAGATGCTGCCTGACCTGCTGAGTTCTTTCAGCATTTTGTGTGTGCTGCTCAAGATCTCTGGCGTCTGCAAAATCACTTGTATCTTTGGCAGCAGAGTACTGGCCTCCTCCCGCTGCTGCCAGTGAAGTTTACTAGTTTTATTATTGAGAGCTATTCTGAGAATCAGGTACAAGGAAAGGTTATTAATAATGTAGAACTGGAGTCATCAGTCAGAAGGAAGTGCTAGAGTGACATAGAGACTCTGTGCATCACTTTCTCTAACCTACAGTGTTAAAAAGCAATTATAGTTTTTATTTAGAGATGCCTCACGGTAACAGGACCTTCTGGCCTAAGAAGCTCTTGCTGCCCAATTACACCCATGTGACTAATTAAACTGTTAACCCAAACGCCTTTGTACTGTGGGAGGAAAGCAGAGCACGCGGAGGAAACCCACATGGTAACAGGGAGAACGTACAAACTCCTTACAGACAGCAGTGGCAAATGTACTATTCCACATTATCTTGAGTCTGGGGAGGGAGGGAGAAAACCAGCTGGAATTTCTACTACTTTCTGTACTCACTATGCCCCAGCTGGACGACACATGTCTGCCATTGGGCCAGCATGCTTACAGTATATTTGTATTGACCAGCATATTAAGTAAACTCTTATTGGCTTGCATCTGGGTAGCAGTCTTATTTATCAACTGACAGTATTTCATGGAAGATATCTCAGATTCAAACTGCATCTTATTTGTGTGTCTAAGCAGTATTATAGTAAAGGGCTCATTTGAATTGGAAATCACGGCCCACAGACAATGCACGGAGAAATGTGGTGTAACAATGGAACTGAGCCAGTATGGATGCTTAACATAAGACAATGTGATACACCAGTCTGATAGCTATCACTGAGTTCTTATTTCAATTACATAGATTAGTGCTGTAATTTTATTCTGTAGGAACGGTTTGGATTGCTTTCTCCTGGCCTATCCAAATGGGAGAATGTTTATTTGAAAGGCATTCAACCAATCCACAATGTACAACCAACAGTAAGGAAATCATAGAAAGCCCAAATATGCATGCAGTCAGTGAGCAGGCCCACAAGGTAAGTCAGAGGAAGGTACAACATTCAGTGGGGGTGGCAGGTGACTGATTTATTCTATTCAAGAGATATAATATAACTATCGTTTGACAAGGAACAGAGGCCACAGGATAGGACCACACTGTATCTAATGACCATAGTCGATTACAGCATAAATTCGTAACCAAAGTATAGATGCAATGTGCTGTTTAACCAAAGAATTCCTTGAAATTGCAAGCAGTTCGGCATTTGTTGTTCTGAATGGACTGACAAAACCATAACAGTCATTAAAATGGTGAAACGGGACAGTCACTAACGGGCACCGTCTGACACATTCCAGTTAGCCTAACAATAAAAGATCGATGGATGTATGTTAACGTGTTTGGCTCCACAACGCTTGCAGGTCAGGGAATATGGGTCTGCTGTCTGGATTCATCAAATGTTGAGCTAAAAACTTAATTTTTGCTAATAGCCAATTAGTTTACATACTTTTGTCAGCATTAAAAAAAAAGGTGGAAAGTGAAGTTTAAAATCACTCCTGGCTGATCCAAGTCCAGTTGATCTGATGTTGACTCTAGGGATCATTTATCCTACAGAATGTAAAAATTACTTTTGATCATTTTAAACTTTGTAAGTATAATGCATAATGTAGATTGTTCATCAGTAAGAGGGCTGTTTTAATTCGCCTCAAAAACTGAATTGACTCGAAGCCTGATGAGAGAAGTGATCTCCCCCCTTGCCATGCTCTTCACAAACGTCTCTGATTGTGTGGCTCTCTTGCAAGGACTGAGTTGGATTTGTGGGGCTGTGAGGTGTGGGGTCATCGCCCAAGTACTGATGTTAATCGCACATCTTAAAAGGGAGAAATCCAAACAAAGTTTATTTCTAGGTTATTTTAAAAGAAGGCTGTGTCTGGTTTATATGCTAGAGATTTAGAAAAAAACACATACACACAAAAAGACTGGACATTGTATTTCCAACTGGCATACATTGTGTCTGTAGGCACTTTCTCTCATATCACCTGTAAGCCAGCAAACTGAACCTCCTCCTTTCAGACTAAAAGGTAAATGTTCTGACTGCACACTTGGCCAGGAGTGCATTCTGTGTGATCATAGAATATTTTGACACGTGCTCTGATAGACTGAGAATTAAGGGATGGTTGAAACAAGATCTCCCCTAAGCTCTTCGATTGGCAATGCCTCTTGATACGCAATTGGGAAAAAAAAATACACCTCCAAATATGACCATACTGAACATAGTTCAGTAGCTATGGAAACTAGTGTCACTTCTTACCCTGTGTACATATGAATAAATGTTTTAAAATTTTCTATGTCAATTAGTACATCGACCACATACTAATTTCATTTGAAACTTTTGAAATAAAATGTCAGTTATTTTTATACACATTTAAAAGCCTTAAATATATAAAATTCTTTTCTTTCTCTTAAAATATGTATTGTATTCATTACTTTTTATGGATTTTGAAATGACTTTTTTTTTAAGGTGAGTGTTGTATTTAATACTCTTTCCCTCTGTTCGCATGAGGTTAATGTGGCTGAAGTAACACGAAATGAAAAAAAATGTTTTGTCTGGTGCAACATTGAATACAAACCAATTACCCAGTATATTGTGGTTTAAAACAATTTGAAAATGCAGCTTTTTTTAAAATGATTTTCCTTTTGCATCCGTCTTGGAGTGTGGTATCTAAACATTGCCTGGAAAGACTGTGTACTTCATGGGCCAATACCGTTTGAAAGAAAAGTTTCCTTTGTATTATAATAAATTTGTATCTTTCTGTTACTGAATAAAATATGAACATATGCAGCAGTAATATAAGTTTCTCCCTGATGCCATCACAGATAGTTGGATAACAACTAGGAGTAACAGTGAATTTAGAGCCTGCTCCAATATCCAGTGCTGCAGATGCCAGAAATCGGAGATAAAAACAGAAGATGCTAGCCCCAATCGGATGCGGCACCATCTGCAGAAAGAGGAGCAGTTGACACTAAAGATAAAAAAAACACTTGTTAGAGCAGGGAAAGGGAGAGCCCAAAATAGCTTTGAATTGGAGTGAGGGTGGGGATATGAGGAAATGACAGTAGGGGAATGGTCCTAAGGGGAAACCTTGCCTGACAAATCTGCTGGAATTCATTGAGGAAATAACAAACGGGATAGACAAAGGAGTCAGTGGATGTTATTTTCTTGGTTTTTCAGAAGGCCTTTGCTAAGGTACTGCATATAAGGCTGCTTAACAAGATGAGACCTCATGATACTATGAGAAAGATACTGGCATGGATGGAAGATTGGTTGACTGGCAGGAGGCAAAGAGTGGAAATAAGAGGGGCCTATTCTGGTTGGGTGCAAGAGACGAATGGAGTTGTGCGGAGGTTGGCGTTTGGACCGTTTCAATGATTTGGATGATGGATTTGTGGCCAAGTTTCACATGATATGATTGAACATAGGTGGAAAGGCAGGTTGCATTGAAGAAGCAAGGAGTCTCCAGGAGGACTTCGGCAGATGGGGAGAATGAGAAAAAAAAATGGCAGGTGGAATATAGTGCAGGGAGGTGTTTGGTCATGCACTTTGGTAGGAGGAATAAAGATATAGGCAATTTTCTAAGTGGGCAGAAAATTAAAATCAGCGGAGCAAAGGGACTTGGGAGTCCTTGTACAGAATTCCCTGAAGTTTAACTTGCAGGTTGAGTCAGTGGTGAGGAAGGCAAATGCAATGTTACCCTTTGTTTTGAGATGATTAGAACACAAGAGTAAGGATGTAATGCTGAGGCTTTATAAAGCGGTGGTCAGATCACACCGGGAGTATTGTGCGCGGATTTGGCCGCTTATTAAAGAAAAGATGTGCTTGCATTGGAAAGATTCCAGAGCAGGTTCACGAGAATGATTATGAGAATGAAATGATTAATGTACAAGGAGTGTTTAGTAGTGTTGGCCTGTACTTGGTGGTATTTAGAAGAATTGTTGGGGGGGGGGTGGGGAGGATCTCATTGAAACCTATTGAATATTGAAAGGCCCAGATAGAGTGGATGTGGAGAGGATGCTTCTTATTGTGAGGGGGTCTAGAACCAGAGGGCACAGCCCTAGAATAGAAAGATGGCCATTTTGAACAGAGATAGGAGGAATTTCTTTGGCCACAAAGAAGTGACTGTGGAACTCATTGCCACAGAGGGCTGTGAAGGCCAAGTCATTGAGCATATTTAAAATGGAGGTTGATAGGTTCTTGATTTTTGCCAGAGTGAAAAGATTCCAGGGAGAAGGCAGAAGAATAGGTTTGGGAAGGATCATAAATCAGCCATGATAAAATGGCGGAGCAGACATGATGAGCTGAATGGCTTACTTTTAATTCTGCTCCTATATCTTGTGGCCTTAGGGACTCTAATAGGATGAGGCCAGGGTTGCCATGGTAATGATCTGCTGATGAAACCATCCACGTTTGGCCTCCACCGCACTTCAGTGTTTTATTTTCTGTAACCTGTGATTCCCCTTTCTAGGTCCTGAAGGTTTTCAGTCACTCAGTCAGCACAACTCTCAGAGACAGAGGGTTCCGAGGTGATTTTTTAAAACCGAAAGGAGATGGTCAGATATGGTGAGGAGGAAATAGTAATCAAAATCCCTGCTTGTAGGTACAATGTTATATAAGCAGGGTTTGCAACTCTTGAGGATTTAATATTGCGGATATTCCAAAGATGATGTTCATTTCATCCCCTGTATCTCCTGTTTCCATCGAGAGGCCTCACAAAGCAGAGAGAGTTCAACAGAAAGGGAATCCACTTTATTCAAGCGACCCTCAAAGGCTGCCTGTCCGAAATCATCTTTGCACTTTACAGCAGACCAGAAAGCAGCTTTAAAACTTAATTCTAATTTTCATTTTCAAAATAGGTTATGTTTAATGAAATTAGACACACAGGCATTTAGTTTCTGAGGTCAGAGAATGGCAGGAAGACTGATTGTCATCTGTTTGAGACTTCCTGAACTGATTAATTCCATATGGAACTCCTCCAGCAAAACCACCGATACCACTGACGCAGTCTGGTTTGCATATGTTTGTGTTGATTGCAATTGTTTATTTCATAAGGAAGCAAAGGATTCCAAAGGTGTCTCCAGTGACATAGCATCTGTTGTTAAAAGATATGAAAGAGATACTTGCAAAGCAGTGTGTTATCCATGTATCTAAGTCTGATCTAAGGGCAAATCTCTTGTACAGCATTTTATCATCAGATTTAAGATAGCGAGGTAATCTCAAATATCCATATCCTTAATGAAAATAAATAGATTGCATAATGGAGTACGGATGGTGCATAGGATAAGCGAATTATTCATTACATCTTTTCACCAGAAAAACACACTACAGCAACCTTTAAGTCAAAGTGGGAATACAGCCACTACTCTCATCAGAGTAGTCTCAACAATTTTGATCATTAAAATGCTGCAGATGTTGGAAATCTAAAATGAAATCACAAGCTGCAGAACGACTCAGGAGGTGGGGGACCATCTGTGGACACAGAAATAGTTAATGTTTCAGTTCAAAACCTCTCTGATGGAGTAGGAGAGAAGGAAAACAAAGAGTAATGTCGATAGGGTGAGATCATTAGCATATTGTACATGTTACTTCAAAGATTTATGATCCTCTGAGAGAAATTCTCTCTTATTCCTACCTTAAATTCATGATTCATTACTCTGAAGCTATGACCCCACATTCTAAACTCTTCCCTCAGGGACAAACATCTTCTTGACACCAACTTTATCAAGTTTGCTCAGAGCTTTATGTTCCAATGAGATCTCTTCCAGCATCCAGTGATTACAGATGTAACAAAGGGAGTGGGACAGAAGCCTCCTCAGAACCTTATGTTTCATTAAGACCTCCTCACTCTAAACTTAATTGCAGGAAGAGAAAAACAGTCAACTTTTCAGCTCTTTGCCCTTTCAAGTTTCAAGTTCAAGTTCATTGTCATTCAAATGTATACATGTATAAAGCCAAACTAAACAAAGTTCCACCGGTCCAAAGTGCAGTTCGTCACAGACCCGAGACTGTTTTTCTTTCCACGCACAGTATGTTACTGATTATGCTTCAGCACTTTTGATGGCCTGGTTCTATATTCATAAGTAAGTCCAAAACACTCTGCTAAAAAACTCGACTTTCCCTTCTGCTACAGTCTACCTTCTGACGCATTAGAACATTTTACAATTCCAACCAGGCCAGTTAATGTTACCAGCACCATTTAACTGTGAGTTGCAATCACTTTTGACTTCAGTCTTATATTTTCCTTCAATGCATTTACAATCAGTAGCAGGAATCCTGGCAACTTTTCCTCTCTATATTCCTAGCTTCAGTTGAGTCCAAGTTTAGCAGCTTAATTGCTGTTGCCTTTTATTAGCTGGCTTGACAGATATTAGATTTAAAACTGATTCCTTTGATTCACGGGATTTAGTTCTTGTGCCTTTAGTTAACTTAATTCGTTAAATGCAAAACCTGAACCTGGTTTGATAGAGCTTCATCTGATCCTGCACATGCAGTTCAGCTCTTTCAGTGATTATGCAGAAAGTTTGAAGTTAATACCTCATCTCCTTCTACCTTAGGCCACAAACTTATCAATCACCCATGCTGTGGACACTTTCTGGAGGTCCAAGATATGTATGCTCCATGACCGCTGGACTAAGTGTGTAAATGTAGGAGGGGACTATGTTGAAAAATAAATGTGCTAGGTTTTCTAAAACTGACTCGTTCTACCTTAGGCCATGAACTTAACAATCACCCCTGGTATGTGCCTGGACTCTTTTGATGACTTTGTGGGTTGGTGTTTTATATTATGTGTTTTTCGCTCATATTTTCTGCCATCTGCGCAATTTTTTTTTTGCATGCTGGGGGTTTGATGTTTTCTTTTGAATGGGTTCCATGGTTTTCTTTGTTTTGTGGCTGTCTGTTGGAAGTTAAATCTCAGATACTGCACATATATAGAACATAGAACAATACAACATAGGAACAGGCCCACAATGTTGTGTCAAACAAAATAAATTAGTCATCAAATGACCAACTTTTTTTAAAGCCCAAAGCACTTTCATACTTGCCAACACCCCCCCAAAGCACTTTCACATCTGCCAACCCCCTCTTCAGGCACAGTATACTTTCTGGCACTCTGATTGTGTAAAAAATATGTCTACCATATGCTAACATGAGAAAAATTATTCTGCTTTAGATTTTTATTTGTCTTTAAACCTAGCTTACACAACACCTGTGTGCTGTAGAGCAGCTTTGATATCAATATGATCCTTGAGCTTGATGGTCTTTAGCAAGAGTTGAAATAACTGGTTCAAGTTGTGATAGTAAAAGCCTTAAGTCTCCATGCATAACAATGTCAAAGTGGTTTCTGTTTTCTGTGAGTATGTGGTTCACTGCACCGAAACCTCTTTCAACAAGAGCAGGAGGATGGAAATGCAATGAAGAGTAGTTTGGCTCTTCTCCAAAGACCAGGAAACTTCCTATGACTGTGTAGCCACATGCCACAAAAACTGACATTTTTAAAAAGTATTTTTGCTGCTTCATCATTCTGAATTTGGATAATTTTAAAAATATACTTTAATAATAAATATACTTCGAAACTTGAATCATTCCAAGCCGGGACTTCAGGTCCATCTCTGGATGCTTTATATCATAAGAGTGGTGAATGGATATAAGCAATGTGGAATGGTCACATCAGTCCCTATCCCATCTATGTCATGTGATATTTGTAGGCATCTGAAGATTGCCGGTCAAATAAACCTGCTGGATTTTTTTGAGTTTTGTGCTTTTCTCCACCTTAATTTGAAATCATTCTGCATTGACTGCATTGACTAAGTTAGCTTTAAGGTGCAAGAGAGGACGGAGAAGATATAGCAGCAGAAGTAGGCCATTCATCCCGTCGAGTCTGCTCCACCATTCAATCATGGGTTGAAGGACAAACTGAATAGCTCTGAAAGGGTGAGACCAAGGTTGAATGGGTATAAGCGGAAGGTGGAATAATCCTGTTGATGGGTGACACTATCAATTAATCTAATTAACCATGTGTTTAATTCTCAAAGTAACTTACTTGGTTGATTTCATTTATGGAAATTTATGTGTAATTATCCTGTCACTGCATGAACTCAATTAATTGACTACAAACAGTTACAAGTTCTCCAGCACAGCCCCTTGAACTCAATATGCTTTGCCTAAGGATGGAGTTGGACTTCCATTATTCTCGACTGGATAGGGAAAGACCAGAGAACTTTACATCAACTCCTTTGTGGTGTATTCCTTGCTAATTCTTTCTAAAGCCTGCAGCTCTGAAAATTTGGCATGTAAATCAACCAATGCAGCAGTAGTTTTAATACTCTGAAGTCAATCTAACCTGTCCTTACTCATTCATGAAAGGTTGTGTCCTGTGGGGGTGTGCCTTATTCTGATTGTTGAATGTCTTCCGTTGTGATTGGTTAGTTTAGAAACTGCGGCTGCTTTTCCCATTGGACAACTGCCTGGTGTCCAGTTCAGATATCCTGGGTGTATAAAATAGCACATGGAAGAGGCTTGCTCTCTTCTTCCTTTGATTAAGACATGACTATTGGGAAGGTATGCTCTGTGCACACTTTTAACTCGTATCCCCTTCTGCCTATCACCTGTCCAGCTCTCGGCTCCATCCCTCCCCCTCCTGTCTTCTCCTATCATTTTGGATCTCCCCCTCCCCCCCCAGCTTTCAAATCCCTTACTCACTCTTCCTTCAGTTAGTCCTGACGAAGGGTCTCGGCCTGAAACGTCGACTGCGCCTCTTCCTATAGATGCTGCTTGGCCTGCTGCGTTCACCAGCAACTTTGATGTGTGTTGCTTTAACTAAATATGTTTGTTGAATGTGAGTACGCCTGTTGAGTATTTGACTTTATAGTGTCTGTAACTTGGGGAACATGAATGTTTGGTCAAATTGTTACTGTTCGTAAATAAATGATTAATATACCTATTCGCAGAAAGTGCTATCTGTTTCCTACGAACCTGATTGGATGTTACAGATTGCAAAAATATTTTCACATGATACATTACCCATCAGTACAGTGGATTTATTACATTATTACAAAGAGATACAATCACATGCCATAAATAGAACTGAACTGGTCAAATCTCTATTTGGTGTCTATTCTTGCTGGTGCTCTTTGAGAGAAAAATGCTTGCAAGTCTGCTGGGACTTTTAGTGACAAGCTGTGATAATAGGGGGTCTCCTTTCCGTGTTTATCATCTCACCTGGAAGGAAAGGCTAAGAGACTCCACCAGATGGGTTGTACTTTTAGTAAGAGTGCATTAGATGATCAATATCTCACACATATTTTCCATTTCAAACCACAAGTTTAGAAAGCTTTCTGTATATAGAAGGAAGAGCAAAAGTTAGGCAGCTCAGTCCCAGGTGTCAGAAATATTGTTAATTGTTTATAATCAACAAACGAAGAATAGAGCAGAAAGATGTAGATAAAACTATGCACAGTTTTATTAAATCAAAATCAAATCAAGCTTAATTATTCAACCGCACATGTATACACCCGAACGAACAAAGTGCAAAACATTCACAGCACATTCAGCGAGCAAAAGGAAAAAATAGTCATGCAAAAAACACGTGGCCAAGACCCTGAGCAACATGTCCCTCAGACTGATGGTACAGTTCCTGGCAGTGCACAGATGCACGCAATCCAGCTTGTTATTCCACCGAATGAACACTGGAGAGCAGCACTAACAGGAGAGGCCAGCCTCCAACCCAGCATGGACACCACGCTGCACCGCCTCTGGCACCTCCACTCCTGGACTGCAATAGCAGGCAAGGCCACAGCTTGAAGCCTGGTCCTCACTACAGCCAAGGCTATGCAGCTTCTCTGCTGCCTGTCCATCCACCAAACGATGGAAACAGGCCTGATCCATCTTACATTATCAATGTCCAACCGAATCTTGCAATCGCAAGAGAAACGTCCAAGAAAATCACCCATAGTTACACTGCATGCTGCTTCACACACCAACTCCAATGCCTTTGAGTAGCAGGTAGCTCCTCTGAAACTAATCTGGCTCCTCTGACATGCCAGCTGGTCTCAAAGACCATGGGAATATCTTTTATGAATTCAATATTTCATTTCATGGATATTTCAAACTTACACTTCTTGGAATGACAGGCATTTTTTTTCTACCTATTACAGCCCTAAAGAAGGGTCTCAGCCCAAAACGCGGACTATCTATTCATTTCCATAGATGCTGCCTGACCTGTAGAGTTCCTCCTGCATCTTGTGTGTGTTGCTGTGGACCTCGAACATCTGCCGGCCGGCTGGTGGTGCAATGGCATCAGCACCAGACTCCGAAGCGAAGGCTCCCGAGTTCGAATCTAAGTCGGGCCAGCCCCCAAGCATGCTTTCCATCCGTGCTGGGTTGAGCATCGAGCTAGCCACTCGGCCTCATTAAAAAAAAAAGGGTCGAGTCAGGAATGTTCATATCGTGACCCAGTTAAACTGAAAGGAGACCAATCCTGACACCAAGGTTGTTTTGGGCGACATATTTCCTTTTGGTCGTAGAGAGGGATTTGTCTGCAGAATCCAAATAGAGGAAGTCAAGGTGCAGAACACAAAAGTTGTTGGTTTTGTGACTGTGATCAAAATGTTCCAAGGAATTTGCTTTGGGCAGGCTGCAAGTGTCACCACGTCTCTGGTGCTAACACAGCATGCCCATAATTTATTAATCCTAACCACACACATAGAGGAAACCCACATGGTCATGAGGAGAACAGGTACAGAATGGTGCTGAGGCGAGCTTCATGTTGCTTCTCATTCTGCACCACCATTCACCATTCAATGGTGGTTTTCCTCCATTCACAGTGTACAGCTCTCGTCAGCATCGGATGGAAAAATCATCAGCAAGTTCCTCCCAAAGCTCCAGAGTAAAGTTTGTTGTTTTCAAGTATAACTTGAAGGAATATGCTGAGCTTCCTGATAGTGTCCTCTCCCTCTGACATTCATTGACAGACATCCCAATGATGATATGCCTGCCTGTACCATCTGTGATCCATTTGGATGCTTGGAGTCTTTGTGCATTTGAAGTTCTAGTGTCCACCATGATGAATGAATAGCCTAAACTTGATTGACACAGGAAATGAAATGCAAGCAATGCTAAAGTTTATATTGATTAACCACATTTCAGAGACCTTGTTCCCCAATGCTTCCCAGGCTACATTGATGACTCCATTGGTGCTGCTTCATGCACCCATACTGAGCTCGTCAATTTCATCAACTTTGCCTCCAACTTCCACCCTGCCACTTGGTCCATTTCTGACATGTCTCTCCTCTTTCTTGATCTCTCCGTGTCCAGCTCTGGAAACAAACTGTCAACTGACATCTTTTATACACCTACTGAACTCCACAGTTATTTTGACTATGCCTCTTCCCTCCTGCAAAAATGCTATTCGTTTTTCTCAGTCCTTTCGCCTCCACCGCATCTGTTTCCAGGATGTGGCTTTCCTTTCCTAGACATCACGGGTGTCCTGCTTCTTCAAACTTCAGGGTTTCCTTTCCTCCACTATTGATGCTGCCCTCACCTGCATCTCCTCCATTTCCCAGACATTTGCACTCACCCCATCTTTCCACCACTTTGAAAGTGATAGAGTTCCTCTTGTCCTTATGTACCACCCCATGAGCATTCACATCCAACACATCATCCTCTGCAACTGCTGCCATCTCTAAAGGGATCCTACCATGAAACATATCTTTAACCCCGCCGCCACCACTCTGTTTTCTGCAGAAATTGATGCCTCCGTGATTCCCTTGTCCATTTGTCCCTCCCCACTAATCTCCCACCCAGCATTTATCCTTGCAAACGGCTAAAGAACTGCATCTTGCCTTTTTATCTTAACCAGTTTCCTGAGACAGCCAAAGCAGCTCACTTCTACAGCATACCCTTTGTGTATTGTGGCAACACAAAGCATTTGCATGTTGGCTGGCACACTTGGGCTCCCGCACACTTGCTCATAGTCTGCCAAAGGTCATATTTGCTTTTTTTTAATTGAAGTGCTGATTTCTCCCTTGATATGAATAGTACAGCAGAGTGCACAGATGAGACAGATAAGGCTGGTCACTGCCTAGAGGGTTCAGTCATTGGTTATATTTAATACTTCCCTGCTGCCGACCGCTTTGCTACTCCAGCCTTGCGTCGATTATGACAATATCAAAATGTCAGACTCAGAAATGGGTCTTAACGAAGTCATCAATAAACACACAGATTGTGAACAGTCATTTCCCTTATCCTTGTTCTAGTCTTTGCTGTCCTCAATAAAATCTTGGAAATGTTTAGCAGATCACGTAGAATCCACAGAAAGAGAGAAAAATAGGTTATTGTTGTGGATAGATTACGATGAATCAGAAAAAGGTCATCTGTGAAGCAAAGTGGATAAACTGATTATCTGAAATTGCTGAGTTCAATATTGATCTGGAACGTTAACTCTGTTTTTCTCTGCACGGATACTACTTGAATATTCTCTACATTTTGTCTTTCAGAATTATGACAGTGTTTCACTCCTTAAAGTTCATTGGGACATTTTCCTATAAGAAGGACAGTATCAAAATGTAGGTTATGGTTGAGAAATTCATGTGATGCGCTTTTAATGCATCCATATAAGTTAACAGTCTTTTATTTAGCAACTAATTGAATTAATGTTACAGACTAATTGGTTTAACACAATAGCTGGTTCTGCTTAATGCAGGTTTCCTAGAACTGGCATAAGGAAGAGGAACCCAAGTAGATCTTATGGCTCCTCAAGTCCCTTATACCATTTTGTATACCATTCATTAGGATTATGGCTAATACATCTACTTCAATGTCATTTTCCAGCATTATATCATTCTAGTCCTTTAATGCCCAGAAATATATCAATCTTTGTTTTGAATAAACTCCATGACTGAAGATCCGTTGCTATCCAGGATAAAGGATTCTCTAACTAAAGAAACATCTTCATGTCTCATTGCTAAACAGCCTGTTCCTTATTGTCAAACTGTTTCCTTTGATCCTATGCTCCTCAGTATCTTTGTCTTTCCTGCTCCTGGCCTGTCAAGGCCTTTGAGAAATTTGAAATATTTGTAATTTCAATATCATTCCCTCTCAGTCTTCTAAACTCGAATGAATACAGTCTCGGTCTATTTAATTTCTTCTCATTCAGCAAACCCATCTTCCCTGGAACCAATGTAACAAATAGTTGCTGCACTTCCTCGGTGGTAAGTATCTCCGATCATAGGCAGGAGGACTAAATCAATTCACAATATTCCAGGAACAGTTTCATTGTGTCTCTATATACTTGTTAAACACCTCCTTATTTCTGCAACAAAAATTCTCTCATTAAAAAAAAGGCATAATACTGTTTCCCTTCTGCACCTGCACGTTGGCCTTCAGTGACTTGTGTACAAGAATGACCTAGGTTCTTTTGGACATCAGCACTTCCCAGTCTTCCATTAGTTAACAAACACACTGCTTTTCCTTTAAGTTCACCAAAGTAGAATTATATTTAACTCTTTCAGTTCCTTATTCTCACCTGTTTTGCATCATGCAGGTTTTCTGATCATAATAATTGTTCATCCCTCTTACTTTCCTAATTCACCTTTATAAATTCTCCTGACTCTGTCTTTAAGGAGCTCACATTTGCCGATAATAGTCTTTTTGTTTTCACATACTTAAAGAGAAGCTATTGTCGATTATTGGTGCTGTGTCTCTTTTGTCTGTTCTTGTTGTCTATCTTGCTTTTCTTTAACAATACCTTGTTCTTCCTTGCTAAGTTCTGAAAACCTCCTACATCCAGGCTACCATCTATTTTGAACAGCATTATAAGCATCTTCAATTTGATCTAACGCTGTCTTTTATTTGAACAGCTGTGATTCATCTGTTGTGTTCATTATTGAGGGATAGTGCAGAACACACCAGGACACCAGCATGGAGGACACTCACCTGAACTTTATTGTCAACCATCCCTGTACATTATGTAAACTCCTCCCATGTGGGAGTGACTAACTGAGTATCATAGGAATAACACTACTACCACTACATCCCCCCTTCTTGGAAAAAAAAGAGAAAAACTAGGTACTGTATGTAATTTTTGTCCACAAAACTGCATTGAAATTTTGTCACTGAAATTGAGCAATTCAGTTCACTTTACCAATAGCACATAATTTATGCTCCTTAAATAAACATAAAAAATAATTGCAAACATTATAATTGACCTTCTCTGTTTTAAATGGTCTCTCTCTCTGTCTCCTCTTTTTTCCACCAATTCCCTTTTTTTAAGGAAGTCTAATTTTGTAAATATTTACAACATTAGAGCTCTTTAAAAAAAAATTAAATCTGATGAAAGTCAGGGTAGACTACCTGAACACTGCGGCAAAGTGTGAAGGTTAATGTTCCTTTTTAGTCTCTTGTTCTAAGCTATTAGGCAATGGAGTATATCTCTGCTGTGGGACAGATAAATGACATGATCTGGTTTGGGTTCTTGGAAGTGTTGGAGTGGGTAGAGATTCTTGAACAGGTGCATCCACCTCAGGTAAGTGGCCCTCGTCATAAGGATCAGGCCACTTTATTTCTTTCTCTACCTTTTGTGGACT
This sequence comes from Mobula hypostoma, assembly GCF_963921235.1. Classification (NCBI taxonomy): domain Eukaryota; kingdom Metazoa; phylum Chordata; class Chondrichthyes; order Myliobatiformes; family Myliobatidae; genus Mobula; species Mobula hypostoma. The sequence continues at coordinate 29,906,749 of NC_086121.1, read as the reverse complement.
TTGAAGATGCACAAACGCATGCCTGTTCTGCCTGATTTCACCTTGTGCTGTTCTGCTCACAAACGATCGTGGTCCATGCTGCCGGATTATTGTTCCTTAGCTGTGTTGATCTGAAACCCAAACAGCTTCACCACTCCTGAGCGGTAACAAAGATTTGGTCTGCGTTTGAGATCTTACGTGCTCGTCATCTTCTCACACTGTGTCGGCTCAAAATTTCTCACTTTGTCCAAGTCCGTTAAGTGAAGTTGGCGAAGGGAAGGAAGAATGGGTAGGCTTGTTCTCAGTCTCTGGCCCATCAACAGCTCTGTCGGACAGTAACCATTGACAAGGAGTGTGGAGCAATAAGTTAACAGTGCTTTGTAGGGCACTTTTGCCTTCAGTAGGAGACTCCTAACAATTTGCACTGGTCTTTCTGCTTCTGCATTTACCTGTGGGTCCTGTGGACTGCTTGTCTGCTGTTTGAACTCATTGTCCCTCGCAAAGACTTTGATTTCTGAACAGCTGAGCTGTGGACCATTGTCTGACACAAGTGTCTCTGGTATCCATGGTGAGTGAACACAGCTTTCAGGTGCTGTTGAGGATGCAGAGGACAATTTAGACCCCTCAACATTCATTGAGTTGTAGTTCACTGTGAGAAGATACTTGTCTCTATTCAGCTCAAAAGTGTCTGTGTCTGCAATTTACCCTGGAAAGTCTGGGAATTCTGTGGGACGGAGAGATTCAGCATGAATTTTGTGCAGTTTTCTGCATGCTTCACATTGCTTTACATAATCTCCCAGCTGTGTGCTCAGACCAGGCCACCACAGAGACTCCCTTGCTCTTCGGTGACATTTCTCGATGCCTTGATGTTGCTGAATTTGTCTGATGATTTTGAGCATAGAAGCAGGAGTGATGAGTCTGGAAACCTCTAGCAGCAGACCATCAAGAATGGTGAGTGTGTCTCTTTCAAGCTAGCAAGGTCTGAGTTCGAGAGAATTCAAACAGCTGGCCATCCATACTCACAGTATTGCATGACCTTGCTGCAGATTAGGTCCTTTTTCAGCTCTGCGTGAGTTTCATCCAGTTTACTCTGTGATGCAAGAAAGCTTTCATGTACCTGAGCTAAGAAGATGTTGGTATCTTCCATGAGGGCAGAGTCAGCTTCCATCCATTCACTGCTGACAGAGTATCTGGTATTTAGGTTGATCAATTTCTGGAAATTTTTCATAGATATATGCGAACAAGAGTAGTATTACTGTAAATTCTTTCTTGTTGGGGATCTCTCTTGGTCTGTAGCACAAATTCATTGACTATCAACTGCTCTGACGCCATGTTGGATTTGCTATTGAGGGAGAGTGCAGAGCACACCAAGATACCAGCATGCAGGACATTTAACTGAACTTTATTAACAATCCTTGTACAGTACGTGGAGAGAGGCTATTAAGTACCACTAAATCATTCATTTTTCCTTTTGGGAGCTGTTCCTTTAAAGAAAATAGTTTTTTGCATCTTCCACTTCATTGCTGCAAATTTGATTTGCCTACTCTAGAGGTACCTTAAACTCTCCCATAATTATCCTCTTACACGCATCTCTAATATCATGAATTAGATTGTACAACTATTATTAGGGAGCCTATAAATAATTCCATTTGTGTGTTCTGCCCTTCATTACTTCTTAGCTCAATGCAGCCTGGTTTCAATTTATGATTGCCATAACAAGAATTTTTCTCGCCACTTAGCTAATTATCTCCCTTATTAATTATACCCTACCTTTTCCTTTTCGCCTGACTGTTGAGTATCCTGGAATACTTAATTCCCTAATTTGGGCAGCTGTGCTTCCTCATTGGCAATGAAATCATAAACAACACACACAAAATGCTGGAGGAACCCAGCAGGTCAGGCAGCACCTATGGAAGTGAATTAGCAGTCAGATTTTCAGGCCGAGACACTGCTTGAGGTTGTTCAGTGAAAGTATACCTGTTTCCTTCTTTTTGTGCCATTATGCATTTGTTTTTTTTTCATGTTCTCACCCGTTCTTTCTTATTGTGGATTGGCGGGCTGGGGCTTTGGGTGACCTGTTACTATTTGAGCAAGGGATGGGTCGGAGGTGTTTGGGGTTTGCAAATTTTTGTTTCTTTTTATCTTTCTGCAGTGGGGGGGATTACTGTCTTTCTTTCAACCACTTACATTGTTTTCTGCATTCTATAGCTATAGAAAACAAATTTAGTCAAATTGCAGAGTTGTATTTTGCACACATATTTTGATAATAAAATGAGCCTTTGAGCCTAGGAACCTCTTACCTCATTGTGAATGCCGTGAGCTTTCAGACACGCTGTGATTAATTTTATAAACATTTTTCTGTACTTCAAACCTGTTTGTAATTTATCTCAGTTTTTCCTGTAATTTATTTTTCTCAGTTCCTTCTGTCCTTCCCTTAACACTTTGTCTCTCTCCTTGGCGAATTCCCCTTGGGGTTCCTGTCCCATTGTCAGACTAGTTAAACCCTGTCCCAAAGCACGGGGCAACCACTCCACAAAGATATAAGACTTGGCGCTGCATGCTCTGGAGATGTTTCCAGTGCCTGAGACATCTAAACCCCTTTCTCCCGCCACATATTGATCGGTTCTATCCTGCTATTTATTCGTTCAAGAAGCTGACTGCTATTTTCAAGTACAGCTGACTGGAATCCCATTCTCCTCTTTCCCCCCAGCACATTATCTCATGGAGAGTACCATCCTTAGTGCATAAATTTCCTTAACCCTCCATCTCTCCCACAGAGCCTCCTCAGGAACACCTGACCCCCATAAGTACCGCAGTGAGAAAAAGGATGCTGACGAGTTTGTGACATAATTAATTGTCAAGTATGCCCAAAAATGTATGAAATAACTTCTAAACTGGATTTGGATTGAGGTTGCTGGAAGTATTATTCTCGAAATTCGAGGCAAATGCCTTGAATCTGGTGGTGAAGGAGAAACAGTAAGGTTTCCCTCCTCAGCCCTACCTAAAATATTTCCGGATTTTTTTCTGATGTGGCCTCTTTATGAGTGTTTTAAGGAGTACCAGAGCCAACAAGTGGAATATTTATGAAGAACACAGCCAATAAATTCCTGAAAGCTGTAACTAAGACCTTAAGAGCATAAGAGATAGGAGCAAGTATTTGGGGATTTGGCCCATCGAGTCTGCTCTACTATCTTGTTATGGCTGGTCTATTTCCCCTCTCAACCCCATTCTCCTGCCTTCTCCCTCAACCTTTCACACCATGACTAATCAAGAACCTATCAACCTCTGCGTTAAATACAATCGTACATTGAATGACCTGGCCTCCATAGCGGCCTCTGGCAAAGAACTTCACAGGTTTGCCACCCTCTGGCTAAAGAAATTCCTCCTCATTTCCATTCTAAATGGACGTTTGTCTATTCTGAGGCTGTGCCCTCTGGCCCTAGACTCCCCCACTATAGGAAACCTCCTTTCCATATCCACTCTTTCTAGGCCTTACAATATTTGATAGGTTTCAATGAGATTCCCCCTCATTCTTGTAAATTCCAGTGAGTACAGGCCCAGAGCCATCAAATGTTTCTCATATGATAATCCTTTCATTCCTGGAATCATTCTCACTAACACCTCCTGATCCCTCTCCAATGTCAGCACATTCTTTCTCAGATAAGGGGCCCAAAACTGTTCGCAATGCATCAAGTGAGGCCTCAGCGGTACCTCATAAAACCTCAACATTACATCCTTACTTTTATATTCTAGTCCTCTTGAAATGAATGATAACATTGTATTTGCCTTCCTCACTACCAACTCAACCTGCAAGTTAATCTTTAGGGAAGCCTACATGAGGATTCACAAGCAACACACACAAAAATTGCTGGTGAACGCAGCAGGCCAGGCAGCATCTCTAGGAAGGGGTACAGTCGACGTTTCGGGCCAAGACCCTTCGTCAGGACTAACTGAAAGAAGAGATTGTAAGACTACTGGGACAACAGAGAAGCGTGGGAGCTGAATTCTGAAGGCAGGCGGTTTTTTTAAAAACTTCTTCGAGTGCAAGAAGGACGAGACTGCGCAGGCGCATGACGTAACAGGACTGCATGGAGAGTTTAAAAAGGAGACCATTCCATACAGTGGGCAGCTGTCGGAACAGGCAGCAGAGTGAGTGGTAGCAGAGTGTAGGGCTTTGGCTTCAACGGGCTTCAGTGGTAAACGGGAAGAGGTGAGAGCAAAGCACCAACTCTTTTTTTTTCTTCCCCCCCCGCCCCCCGCTTCGCGAATCGGCCCGGACAGACAGGAACAACAGGGCTCACTCAGCTAACGGTTTAAAAAGTTTGTCTGTTTGGCGAGGTAAATGGGTGAGTAGATTTATTTTTCCTGTTTCATTCCTGTAGAATTAGATAGCATGCCTGCAGGGTTAGTGCCTTGTTCAGGGTGTCGGATGTGGGCATCCTGGGAGACCTCCAGCCTCCCTGATGGCCACATCTGCGCCAGGTGCACCGAGATGCAGCTCCTCAGAGGCCGTGTTAGGGATCTGGAGCTGCAGCTTGATGACCTACTGCTTATCAGGGAAAGTGAAGAGGTGATAGACAGGAGCTACAGGGAGGTAGTCATCCCTAGGCTACAGGGGTCAGAAAGCTGGGTCACTGTCAAGAGAGGGAAGGGAAATGCCCGGATAGTGGAGAGCACACCTGTGGCTGTCCCCCTCAGCAGTATATATCTTGTTCTAGATGCTGTTGAAGGGGATGACCTGACAGGGGACGCCCACGGTGACCAGGTCTCTGGCACTGAGCCTGGCGCTGTTGTGCAGGAGGGAAGGAGGGAGAAGAGGAATGTGGTAGTCATAGGGGATTCCATAGTCAGGGGAACGGACAGGAGATTCTGTGAGCCTGATAGAGATACCCGCATGGTGTGTTGCCTCCCAGGTGCCAAGGTACGGGATGTCTTGGATCGGATCCAGAATATTCTGAAGGGGGAGGGCGAGCAGCCAGTTGTCTTGGTACATGTTGGTACCAATAACATAGATAGGACAAGGGAGGAGGTCCTGAAGAGAGATTTCCGGGAGTTAGGAAGGAAGCTGAGAAGCAGGACCTCCAGGGTAGTAATCTCGGGATTGCTACCTGTGCCACGTGCTAGCGAGGGCAAAAATAGTAGGATCAGGCAAATGAATACGTGGCTGAGAGACTGGTGCAGGGGGTGGGGCTTCAGATTCTTGGATAATTAGGATCTCTTCTGGGGGAAGTATGACCTGTTCAAAATGGACAGGTTACACCTGAACCCGAAGGGGACCAATATCCTGGCGGGAAGGTTTAATAGAGCTGTTAGGGAGGGTTAGGGAGGGGATGGGAACCGGAATGATATAGCGGAGGAAGGGGAAAACAGAAATAAATCTAAGATAGCGAACAGTAAAGATGTCAGGAAAGACAGGCAGGTGATGGGGCAAATTTATAGCCATTGGGATGAGTTGCAGTGCAATAAAGTTGCAGTGAAATCAAAGCGAAAAGTACCAAATACTGGTCTTAAGGTGTTATACTTAAATGCACGCCGCATAAGGAATAAGGTGGATGATCTTATCGTACAGCTACAGATTGGCAGGTATGATATTGTGGCCATCACTGAGACCTGGCTAAAGGATGCATGTGTCTGGGAGCTGAACGTCCAAGGATACACGGTGTATCGGAAGGATAGGTAGGTAGGCAGAGGGGGAGATGTGGCTTAATTGGTAAGAGATGATATTAAATCATTAGAAAGAGGTGATATAGGATCGGAAGGTGCAGAATCTTTATGGGTTGAGCTAAGAAATCGCAGGGGTAAAAGGACCCTGATGGCAGTTATTTATAGGCCTCCTAACAGCTGCAGTGTGTGGACTACAAATTACAACAGGAAATAGAAAAGGCTTGTCAGAAGGACAGTGTTATGATAATCGTGGGGGATCTTAACATGCAAGTGAATTGGGAAAATCAGGTCGGCACTGAATCTCAAGAGAGAGAATTTGTAGAATGTCTGCGAGATGGCTTTTTAGAACAGCTTATTGTTGAGCCCACTAGGGGATCGGCTGTACTGGATTGGTTATTGTGTAATGAACTGGAGGTAATTAGAGAGATTGAGGTGAAGGAACCCTTAGGAGGCAGTGATCATAACATGATTGAGTTCACTGTGAAATTTGAAAAAGAGAAGCTGAAATCTGATGTGTCGGTATTTCAGTGGAGTAAAGGAAATTACAGTGGCATGAGAGAGGAACTGGCCAAAGTTGACTGGAAAAGGACACTGGCGGGAAGGACGGCAGAGCAGCAGTTGCTGGAGTTTATGCGAGAAGTGAGGAAGGTGCAAGACAGGTATATTCCAAAAAAGAAGAAATTTTCGAATGGAAAAGGGATGCAACCGTGGTTGACAACAGAAGTCAAAGCCAAAGTTAAAGCAAAGGAGAGGTCACACAAGGAAGCAAAAATTAGCGGGAAGACAGAGGATTGGGAAGTTTTTAAAAGCTTACAAAAGGAAACTAAGAAGGTCATTAAGAGGGAAAAGATTAACTATGAAAGGAAGCTACCAAATAATATCAAAGAGGATACTAAAAGCTTTTTCAAGTTTATAAAGAGTAAAAGACAGGTGAGAGTAGATATAGGACTGGTAGAAAATGATGCTGGAGAAATTGTAATGGGAGATAAGGAGATGGCGGAGGAACTGAATGAGTATTTTGCATCAATCTTCACTGAGGAAGACATCAGCAGTATACCGGACACTCAAGGGTGGCAGGGAAGAGAAGTGTGCGCAGTCACAATTACGACAGAGAAAGTACTCAGGAAGCTGAATAGTCTAAAGGTAGATAAATCTCCTGGACCAGATGGAATGCACCCTCGTGTTCTGAAGGAAGTAGCTGTGGAGACTGCGGAGACATAAGTGATGATCTTTCAAAAGTCAATAGATTCTGGCATGGTTCCGGAGGACTGGAAGATTGCAAATGTCACTCCGCTATTTAAGAAGGGGACAAGGAAGCAAAAAGGAAATTATAGACCTGTTAGCTTGACATTGGTGGTTGGGAAGTTGTTGGAGTCGATTATCAAGGATGAGGTTACAGAGTACCTGGAGGCATATGACAAGATAGGCAGAACTCAGCATGGATTCCTTAAAGGAAAATACTGCCTGACAAACCTATTACAATTTTTTGAGGAAATTACAAGTAGGCTAGACAGGGGACATGCAGTGGATGTTGTATATTTGGATTTTAAGAAGGCCTTTGACAAGGTGCCACACATGAGGCTAGTTAACAAGATAAGAGCCCATGGAATTACAGGAAAGTTACATACGTGGATAGAGCGTTGGCTGATTGGCAGGAAACAGAGAGTGGGAATAAATGGATCCTATTCTGGTTGGCTGCCGGTTACCAGTGGTGTTCCACAGGGTTCGTGTTGGGGCCACTTCTTTTTACATAGTACATCAATGATTTGGATTATGGAATAGATGGCTTTGTGGCTAAGTTTGCTGACGATACGAAGATAGGTGGAGGGGCCGGTAGTGCTGAGAAACAGAGAGTTTGCAGAGAGACTTGGATAGATTGGAAGAATGGGCAAAGAAGTGGCAAATGAAATACAATGCTGGAAAGTGTATGGTTATGCACTTTGGCAGAAGAAATAAACGGGCAGACTATTATTTAGATGGGGAAAGAATTCAAAGTTCTGAGATGCAACGGGACTTGGGAGTCCTCGTACAGGATAGCCTTAAGGTTAACCTCCAGGTTGAGTTAGTGGTGAAGAAAGCGAATGCAATGTTGTCATTCATTTCTAGAGGAATAGAGTATAGGAACAGGGATGTGAAGTTGAGGCTCTATAAGGCGCTGGTGACACCTCACTTGGAGTGCTGTGGGCAGTTTTGGTCTCCTTATTTAAGAAAGGATGTGCTGACGTTGGAGAGGGTACAGAGAAGATTCACTAGAATGATTCCAGGAATGAGATATGAGGACCATTTGTCTGCTCTTCGACTGTATTCCTTGGAGTTTAGAAGAATGAGGGGAGACCTGATAGAAACATTTTGAATATTGAAAGGCATGGACAGGGTGGATGTGGAAAAGTTGTTTCCCACAATGGGGGAGTCTAGTACGAGAGGGCATGAATTAAGGATTGAAGGGCGCCCATTCAGAACAGAAATGCGAAGAATTTTTTTTAACCAGAGGGTGGTGAATCTATGGAATTCGTTGCCACGGGCAGCAGTGGAGGCCAAGTCATTGGGTATATTTAAGGCAGAGATTGATAGGTATCTGAGTAGCAAGGGCATCAAAGGTTATGGTGAGAAGGCGGGGGAGTGGGACTAAATGGGAGAATGGATCAGCTCATGATAAAATGGTGGAGCAGACTCGATGGGCCGAATGACCGACTTCTGCTCCTTTGTCTTATGGTCTTATGGTCTTATGGTCTAATCAACTCCAGCGTAATTCCCAGCCTCTGAGGTCAGGCTAACAGGCCTATAATTTCCTTCCTTCTGTTTTCCTCCCTTCTTAAGAAGTGGAGTGGCACTTTCAGTTTTCCAGTCCTGTGGAATCATTCCAGAATCGAGAGACTCTTGAAAGATCATTACTAATGCCTCCACAATCTCTTCAGCCACCTCTTTCAGAACGCTGGGTGTAGTCCAGCTGCTCCCAGTGACTCAGCCACCTTGCGACGTTTCAGCTTTTCAAGCAGGCCCGCCCTAGTAATAGCAATTGAACTCACTTCTTCCCCTGAGACTCTTGGACTTCCAGCGTACTGCTAGTGTCTTCCACAGTGAAGAAAGATGCAAGATGCATATTTAGTTCATCTGCCATTTCCTTGTTCCCCATTACTACCTCTCCAGCATCAAATAGAGCCAGCCCTATGGTATCATGGAAGCCTGATTTCTATACACATTGCTTCCACTGTGTTTGAATCAGAGTGGAGGTCTGTCTGTCCAATTAAAGGCTTACCTGAAAATGATGCAGCAAAATCCAGTCCCCAACAGCAGAGTTCAGCAGTGCCTAAACCTGAAAGTGTGAGTAGAAATTCAGCTGCTTGGGCCCAGCAGTAATAGCACAATCATGCTCTTTTGAAATATACTTCTGAGTGCCTGACTCACCACATAGGCTGTTCCTGGGCCAGGGTATGACAGTGGAGCACGAATTCTTTGACTTCTTTAAGAAACAGCACAATAAATCTCTAGGAGGCACGGGCTGAACCTGAGAAAATTGCTTTCCTATTTTGACCTACTTGGTGACCTTGCAGTACCTGCTGGAATCTGCTCAGGTACAGGGATGAAAAACATACAGTAGATTTGGCTTTGCTCTGAGTTAGCAGCAAGTAAATATAAATCAAGGTATCATAGCTAAGCACCACTTTGCAAAAGCACTCTGATGAAGTGTCCATTGTAATGGGCTCTTCATCAACAACACGAGCAACTTTTCAAATTCTATGCTATATTTACACTTGGACCTGCCTCCTTCCATTGATAGGTTGCTGGAGGAGTGAATATAACACAATAACCTCTATTAGATGCTAGCCATGTCTCTACACCTATGTTTATTATTTTGGGTCATATAATTGCACCTGAAGTGTGACAACACAGGTCCAGGCTGGCACACTGATATAGTACTGATGAATACAATACGGTCAGAGTTGTGATCTTCTAGCTCAGATATTAAACCAAAGAACCATTTGCCCTCACATGTTGGCTGGTGTACTTTCATACACTACAACAGAGATCATACTTCATAAGTTTCCCATTATCTGCGATGGACCTTGGAAGCTCCTGAGGCCATGAAGCTTTCAGTATAACTAATTATGCTTCTTTTGCTGTGCAAAACAATGAAAGTTAGCAGTTTTATGCCATTCAACTATAACCAGATGCTTAATCATTCTTGCTGGAAGCCTGTCTGCTTTACTATGTGCAGAGATAAAACCCTTTGTTTTTTGGAGTAGAATAACAAAGAAATCACAAGCTCAGTATAGCTGCTCATTACTCAACAGAGGAGGATCAGAATAAAACTTGAAGTTGATCTGGAAACAGCAGTTTTTAGAATTACACCGGTTTTACTTTGCTGGATGGAAGAGAGGGAGATGAACAGTGAGCACCTTAAATACAGCCTTTGCATTAGAATGGTTTACGCTGAAAGATCTCCCCTAGGCTACTACGGATCATTTACTGCTTTGAAGATACTAGATAAATTCAGGTTATTGAGCCATGAATGATCACAATCGTTTTAATGCTTGATGTGACTAAGCAATCTAAAGCACTTGGCTAAAGGTTCAGTCATCAGAGGTTGAGTTACACCACTGCTGCTGGAAAAAGGGATGGGAGGAAGATACCAAAAAGATTGCCCTGCAAAGTCTTCAATGTCATGCTCTCCTTCCACAAATCAATGACATGCTGGATGGGAGGTTAATTGCCTATCATAATTTAATCCCAGACTGGGTGGAGATGGTGGGCATGTCAGGGAATGGATTGTAGACAAATAAATGGGGGAGTGAGATTGCTCGAGAGGGTGCATGGTCTTGATGCACTGTGTCACCTCCTTAGTAGTCAGACAATCTAAGAATATGAAATATTTTGACTCAATGGACAGTGTAACTTCTTTCAGTGCTGTGATGATTCACTGACTCCAGGAGCAATGTGCAAAAAATACAAAGAAAATATTTTTATACCATTTTAACCACAGAAGCCTGCTCCAGTGTTGACTACCCTCTCCTTAGCGCAACATTAACAGTGCCAATGGAACCACATCTACTCTGAAAGCTGAATTAATCTGTTCAGCAGACAGTGGGAACTACACATTGATGGTCTCAGACCTTAATTCTTTGATCTCCACCCTCAGACCACCTCTAGAACATAGAACAGTAGAGTACTATATGGGTCCTTCAGTCCATGATGTTGTGCCAACCTTTTAATTATACTCAAAGCTCAATCTAACTCTACCTCCTTACATAGCCCATAACTCTCCATTTTCTTGTCATCCATGTGCCTATCTAAGACTTTCAAAAATGTCCTTGTAGTAGCTGCCTCTACCGTCACCTTTGGAAGTGCATTCCAGTCACTTAACACGCTCTGTGTAAAATATCTCTGACATCTCCTCATCTACCACCCCACCAGCCTCTGCGTTCAGCACATAATTCTTCATAACTTCTGGCATCTCCAACGGGATCCCTACAACAATCAGATCTTTCCCCCTTCTCCCCACTTTCTGCTTTCCGCAGGGATCGCTCCCTATGCAACTCTCTTGGCCACTAGTCCTTTCCCACCGATCTCCCTCCTGGCACTTATCCTTGCACATGGAACGAGTATCACACCTGCCCCTGCACCTCCTCCCTCACTACCATTTCAGGGCCCCAAACAGTCCTTCCAGGTGAGGTGATGCTTCACCTGCAAGTCTGTTGGGTCATTTACTGTTTCCATTGCTCCCAGCGTGGCCTCCTGTATATGGTGAGTACTGACATAGATTGGCACCTGCCAGAAGAATCAGAATCTTCCTGTAGCCACTCATTTCAATTTCACGTCCCATTCTCATTCTGACATGTCAGTCCATTGCCTCTTCTTCTTCTACAATGTGGCCACACTCAGGTTGGTGGAGCAACACTTTATACTCGGTCTGGGTAGCCTCCAACCTGATGGCATGAAAATCGATATCTCAAACTCCTGGTAGTTGCCCACCCTCCCTTCACCAATCCCCACTCCTGTTTCCCTCTCTCACCTTATCTCTTTACCTGCCCATCACCTCTCTCTGGTGTTCCTCCTCTTCCCTTTCTTCCATGGTCTCCTATCCACTTCTGCTAGATTCCCCCGTCCTCCAGCCCTTTACCTCTTTCACCAATCAACTTCTCAGCTCTTTACTTCATCCCTTCCTCCTCTCCCATTTTCACCTATCAGCTGCCACCTTGTACGTCTTCCTCCCCACCCCCTCCAACTTCTTACTCAGACCTCTCCCCTTCTTGTTCAGTCCTGAAGAAGGGTCTCAGCCCGAAACGTCATCTGTTTACTCATTTCCACAGATGTTGCCTGACCTGCTGAGTTCCTCCGGCATTTTGTCCGTGTTGCTTTGAATTTCCAGCATCTGCAGGTTTCCTTGCATTTGTGACTCCCCTAAACTTTCCTCCACTTTGCTTTAAAGGATGTGCTCTGGTGTTATCCATTGCTGCCCTGGGAAAAAGGGACTGGCTGTGCCATCTACCTGTACCTCTTATAATCTTATACACCTCCATCAAGTCACCTCTCATCCTCCTTCGCTCCAACGAGAAAAGCCCTAGCTTGCTCAAACTTTCCGTCTCTGCCTGTTTCTTTCCTCCAAATGTCCCAAACACTCCAATCCCTGCTTTCCCACTTTCCCTCTCCTTGACTCTCGTTGCTTTTACCCGTGGCTTTCCTCTGGGTGCTTTGGCTTCTTCCCACATTCCAAAGATGTACAGGTTAGGGTTAGTGAGTTGTGAGTCTGCTATATTGGCACTGAAAGTGTGGTTACACTTCTGGGATGCCCGGTATAACACTCACTGATTTGATTTGATGCAAATAGTATGTTTTGATGTACAATACATGTAACAAATAAAGCGAATCTTCTGAATTTTTATAAGCTTCTCAGGGATGATGTTTTGCTGAAAGGGCACCATATTGACATATTGATTTGATGGAGATGGACGTGAGAACACGGAGGAACGTCAGGTGAAACTTCTGAAATGTCTGCTTCACTGCTGCTGCTGCTGCTGTGTGGTCCAGAATCTCCGGAGGAGAAGGCCCCGAGTCCTCAGCTTTGCTTGTTGCTTGGCAGCCGGGGCGGGGTCGAAGCGCTCGGCAGAGGATGGTGCTCGGAGAGGCTGTGTCGGAGGGGCTGGTCGGAGGCTCGAAGTTTTCGGACGGACTCAGAGTCCGCTGCGGTCGGGTGCTTCCAATGGTGCTGCATCGGCAAGTTGGCAGCGCTTGGAGGTTCATGGCAGGGAGAGTTCCTCCCTTCTGCTGCCTGCATGAGATGATGAGTCTATCGGGACTTTGAGACTTTTTTTTTTACCGTGCCCATGGTCTGCTCTTTATCAAATTACGGTATTGCTTTGCACTGTTGTAACTATATGTTATAATTATGTGGTTTTGTCAGTTTTAGTCTTGGTTTGTCCTGTGTTTTCTTGTGATATCATTCTGGAGGAACGTTGTATCATATTTTAATGCATGCATTTCTAAATGACAATAAACGAGGACTGAGTGTCCTCATAATCTAATCTAATCTAATTGTTTAAAGGAGAAATTGCAGGCAGCAGTCCAATTAACTCTACAATTATTGAAGAGTGAACTTCCCCCGTTGTGCTGTCTGTTTGGTTTGTGGAAGCAGCTTGAAACCACTGCAGCTGGAGCTTCACAGCTACAGGAGACTGAGGTCAGACCTGTCCCAGGTGGGTAAAATCTGAGTATTCACTATGTGACCTTATGGGTTATCCCTGGGCTCTCTGGTTTCTTCCTGCATCCAAAAGATGTGTTGCCATGTTAATTGGTTTATATAAGTAACACAATTAAGGTTGATGAACACATGAGGGAGAGTCAGTTGCTAGGTTACAAGAACGTAAGGAATAGGATTGCTCTTTGGGATCGAGAATAGACCCGATGGATTCAAAAGAAGTATAGCATGAGAACAGAAAGGTACCCTTAATCCAATAAAAAAAAAGTCTGAAATGGCTGATTCCCTCCGGCCATTTTTCAAGCAGCCCAATTATGTTCTTTTGGATTGGAATAACCAGGAGACTGTGGGAAAGGACAGAGTAAGACTTGGCCTGTGGAGTGTGTAATATAGATCCCAGGATGCAGTTGCCCCAGTTGATCAGGGCTTGCCAAATATTGATGATAGAGTCACAAAAAGGAAACAGGCCCTTCAACGCAGCACACACAAAATGCTGGAGGAACTCAGCAGGTCAAGCAGCATCTATGGAGGGGAATACACCGTCAACGATTCGAGGCAAGACCCTTCATCAGGGCTGGAAATGAAGGGGGAGGAAGCTGTAATAAGATGATGGAGGGAGGGAAAGGAGTACGGGCTGGAAGGCAGTAGCTGAAGCCAGGTGACGGGGAAGGTAGATGGGGAGATGGGGGGATGGGGGGGTGGATGAATTGAGAAACTGGGAAGTGACAGGAGGAAAAGGTAAAGGCTTGAAGAAGAAGGTGCCAGAATGTTCAGATATGGCCCAGATACGGTCAGTGAGAGACTCTGAAGCAGGTCAACAGTTCACTGACTTTAATGAGAACTGTTGCAGAATTTAAAAGAAAAACAATGAACGCAAGGCCAACGGGGCTGTTAGCTAAAACTCGCAAATTGGAAGTTAACACCAACACTGTGGCTGGAAAAAATAACTAATACCAAGTGAATACTGCTCCTTTACAGCGTCTGTCGAAGCAGTAGACATCTTTCCCAGACAAGGATGAGGGTAAGCAGGGAGCATAAATGTTGCTCTGCTTTTGATCAAGTCTTGACAAGACTAGAATGAAAAGAAGGGAGTTTAATGGGTTCCGCAGTGGAACACTAATTAGCAGGAATGTGCATACTGGCGAATGCCACTGGTAAACTATTTGCACCGCCCGCCTGTGTGGGCATGTAGTCCCTGCCACAGAGTCCATGGTTTTGACAGAATGAGTCTGATAGGAGAGGACAGTGGATTATGAGAGAAAGGGAAGCAGGAGGGGCACCAGAGGGAGATGATAGGCAGGTGAAGAGGAAGAGGTAAATGAAGGGATAGAATGGGGAATGGAAAAACAGCGAGGTGGAAGGTGGGAGATCCTAAACCATTCAATTTACACTCACCCTTCACTAATCCTTTCTTTTCCCCACATTCCCATCAACTCCCCCCTAAACTCATGACTCAATAAGCAGCATTTACAGTGGCCCATTAATCTACCAACCCACGCACCTTTTGGGACGTGAAGGAGACCTGAGCATCTACAGGAAACCACATAGTCACAGAGACAAAGGAGCTCCACACAGACATCAGCCGAGGTCGCAATTGAATTTAAGAGATGGAATTTAATTAGAACAGGGCAGAGCATAAAATCGTCCTGTCAGAATATGTCCAGCCTATGAATATTCATCTGCAGAGCCACACTCATTTTCTGCTTATATTTAAAATTTCCAACTTTTGCACTATCGCCCTTTCATGTTCAACTACCTTGGGAAGGAGTTTCATGTAACTAAAGCACACGCCCAGAGCTGAGGCATGGAAATCAGTGCATGTCATGCAACTGTCCCTGAAATAAACTGCGAGCCCCTGTTGACAAAGCACAGGCTCCCAGAGCCTCTGCTCAATAAAATACAGACCTTTCTTCCAGTGGATTAAATCAGATGGCTTAATTTGGTGTGCTTCAGTTTTATTTTTCTACAGAATAATTACTCTGGGGCCAAAAATGCATTGCATTTTTAACAAGATAGTTAAGATTGTTCTCATGGGTTATTCCACACTGCTTAGGCCTCTCGATGACTGCACTGTCACAGCAATCACTATCAAGCCAAGTTTCAAACCATGCAGAGCCAGATTTCTAATGTTTTAAAAATGTAACAGCTATGAGAATACTAGTGAGTCTCTGCACTCTGTTCTCTTCGTTAGAGGAAGCAGCAAAATTCAGTTCCAGTATCCACGAACAAAGTTCAAAGTGCATTTATCATCTAAGTATGTGTACATGAAACAATCTTGAGATTCGTCTCCTTGCAGGCAACCACAAAACAAAGAAACCTAAAACAACCCATTTAAAAAAAAGACAGTCTAACACAGTGTTACAGAGCCTATTTACAGCTTCAAAGATTAAGAGCTAGCCAAATGATGCATTTGGGATGGGAAAAGAGATCCGATAACATGTAAAAACGGAAAAATCTAACACAGACCCAAATAGTCAGAAAGGATTTGAGGAACAACAAAATATTAGCAAAAGGCATATCAGAAATCAGGGTAAATGAAAGCACAAACTTGGTTATATTCCAATTATATTTGTTTCCTCGTGATTTATTGTAGAAGTATGTATGACATCATAGATTTCTCAAGATGACTAACATTGAATCCGGGAAGGGTAATTCATCAACTTGAACAAAATAGCAGGGATTACAAAAGTAATGACATTAAAAATTAATAAATATCCAGGATCAGATGATTTCTGTGCCAGGATTCTAAAGGAAGTTTATAAGGCATCCATTAGTCTTGCGAGGCCATGGATCTGCGCCTGGAAAGTCTTCACTCTCCAGGGCGCAGGCCTGGGCAGGGTTATATGGAAGACCAGCAGTTGCCCATGCTGCAAGTCTCCCCTCTCCACGGCACCAATGTTGTCCAAGGGAAGGGCATTAGGACCCATACAGCTTGGCACTGGTGTCATCGCAGAGCAATGTGTGATTGGTGCCTTGCTCAAGGACACAACACGTGGCCTCGGCTGGGGCTCGAACTCATGACCTTCAGGTCGCTAGTCCAATGCCTTAACCACCTGGCCACCTGCCCACGTAAAGGAAGTATTCTATACTATATCTAAGTTCTTTTGGTTTCGATGTATTTCTTTTTGATTGGAAAATTTCAAAGGTTACCCTACTATTTCAGTAAGGTTAGAATGGATAACTGAGAAACTATAGACCAGTCAGGAATCAAAAGTTTGAGTATGGTGAGACTAGTGTCCTGAGCTGCGTATGCAAGAAGTATCATAGGAAAGGCGGAGGAGTGCAGGGAATTATGGAATTATAATATTGTAACCATTAGTGAGACTTGGTTGCAGGAGGGGCAGAACTGGAAGCTCAATATTCCAGGATTCCGTTGTTTTAGACGCGACACAGTGGGAGAAATTAAAGGAGGAGGGTTGCGTTATTAATCAGGGAAAATGTCACAGCAGTCAGGGTAGAGTGGAGGACTTGTCTAGTGAGGCATTATGGGTGAAACTGAGAAATAAGAAGGGTGCTGTACTCCTCTATGGCTTGACTCTACGTCAGTGGTAGGGTAGTTACTGGTAGGAAGTCTTAGGGTTAAGATGTATAAGCATTTGGAAAACCATGGCCTAGTGAGGGAGAGCCAGCATGGCTTTGTGTGGGGCTACGAGGTAACAAGGGTGACTGATGAAGGTGTTGCTATGGTTGTTACTTACATGGATTTTAGTAAGATGTCCGACAAAGTCCCTCATTGGAGGCTCACCAAGAAAATTAAGATGCACGGGATCCATGGTGAATTGACCATTTGGATTCAGAACTGGCTTTCCCATATAAGACAAAGAGTAGTGGTTGAAAGTACTTATTCTGGCTGGAGGTCTGTTATTAGTGGTGATCAATACTGGGACCTCTGCTGTTTGTGATATATATAGATGACCTGACTCCCTGTCAGGTCACTCGTCTGAGTGCTACAGGTACCATGTAACCCGGTACTACCTGTCGCATGGTCGGGTGGTTGGCGACTAAACCGGCTCCCCCACCAGGCTTGCCTGGTGAGGAGGGTGGCTAGATACCCTGCAGGACAAAAAAAAAGACCTGTCAAGGGGCGGATGAACCCTCTCGTAGGGTCAACGGCCATCTAGCAAACATGTGCCGTGAAGCACGGAAAGGGCATCCCTTGCATCGAAGCTTGGTCTGGCCATTCACTGCAACAGAACTTCTCCCAGCCGTCTTGGACCCCACCATGCTGCTGGATCCGGGAGGGGATGTCGAGAGGGCGGGTCTGGACTTGTGCAACCCCCTACTCACCTAAAATCCACTCACGCACACACTGTTCCTTTATACTGAAGGGAACCATCATCATCCTATGGGATGGTTAACCAGAGAGAGATATGGATGACCTGGATGAAAATGTAGATGGGTGGGTTAGTAAGTTTGTAGATGATGCAGAGATTGTTGGTGTTATGGATAACGTGGAAGACTGGCAAAGAATACAGTGTGATATAGATCAGGTGCAGAATTGGGTGGTGAAATGATGCAGATGGAGTTCAGCCCGGTCAAATGTGAAGTGTTGCACCTTGGTAGGTCAAATACAAAGAGAAGGCACACTGTAAAGGGCAAGACACTTAACAGTGATGATGAGCAGAGGGATCTTGGGGTCCAAGTTCATAGCTCTCTGTAAGTGGTAACATGGGCTGATAGAGTGCTTAAGAAGGCATTGAGTTCAAAAGTCAAGAAGTTATGTTGCAGCTTTATAAAATTCTAGTTAGGCTGCATCTGAAGTATTGCATACAATTCTGGTCACCCCGTTATGGGAAGGATGTCAAGGCTTGGGAGAGGGCGCAGAAGAAACATAGAAACATAGAAAAGCTACAGCACAATACAGGCCCTTTGGCCCACAAAGCTGTGCTGAACATGTCCTTACCTTAGCAGCAACATTACCTCTCGGCTCCTAAACTCATTCCCATGATTGATGAAGGCCAATGCACCGTATGCTTTCTTAACCACAGAGTCAACCAGCGCAGCAGCCTTGAGTGTCCTATGGACTTGGACCCAAAGATCCATCTGATCCTCCACACTGCCAAGAGTCTTACCATTAATACTATATTCTGCCATCATATTTGACCTACCAAAATGAACTGCCTCACACTTATCTGGGTTGAACTCCAATTGTCACTTCTCACCCCAGTTTTGCATCCTATCAATGTCCCGCTGTAACCTCTGACAGCCTCCACAGTATCCACAACACTCCTAACCTTTGTGTCATCAGCAATTTACTAACCCATCCCTTCATTTCCTCATCCAGGTCATTTATAAAAATCACGAAAAAAAGGGATCCCAGAACAGATCCCTGAGGCACACCACTGGTGGCCGACCGCCATGCAGAATGTGAACTGTCTACAACCCCTCTTTGCCTCCTGTGGGCAAGCCAGTCCTGGATCTACAAGCAATGTCCCCTTGGATTCCATGCCTCCTTACTTTCTCAATAAGCCTTGCATGGGGTACTTTATCAAATGCTTTGCTGAAATCCATATACACTACATCTACTGCTCTACCTTCATCAATGTGCTTAGTCACATCCGCAAAAAAATTCAATTAAGCTCGTAAGGCATGACTTGCCTTTGACAAAGCCATGCTGACTATTCCTAATCATATTATGCCTCTCCAAATGTTCATAAATCTTGCCTCTCAGGATCTTCTCCATCAACTTACCAACCACTGAAGTAATACTCAATGGTCTATAATTTCCTGGGCTATGTCTACTCCCTTTCTTGAATAAATGAACAATATCCGCAACCCTCCAATCTTCCGGAACCTCTCCCGTCCCCATTGATGATGCAAAGATCATTGCCAGAGGCTCAGCAATCCCCTCCCTCACCTCCTACAGTAGCCTGGGATACATCTTGTCCGGTCCCGGTGACTTATCCAACTTGATGCTTTCCAAAAGCTCCAGCACATCCTCTTCCTTAATATCTACATGCTCAAGCTTTTCAGTCCACTGTAAGTCATCCCTACAATCACCAAGATCCTTTTCCATAGTGAATACTGAAGCAGAGTATTCATTAAATACCTCAGCTGTCGCCTCTGGTTCCATACACACTTTTCCACTGTCACACTTGATTGGTCCTATTCTCTCATGTCTTATCCTCTTGCTCTTCACACACTTGTAGAATGCCTTGGAGTTTTCCTTAATCCTGTCTGCCAAGGCCTTCTCATGGCCCCTTCTGGCTCTCCTAGTTTCTTTCTTAGGCTCCTTCCTGCTAGCCTTATAATCTTGCCTGGATTAGAGGGCAGGTGCTACAACAAGAGGCTGACAATCTTGGTTGTTCTCCCTGGAGCGGTGGAGGCTGAGGGGAGATCTCACTGAGTTTTATAAGATTATGAAAGGCGTAGGTACAGTAGAAGATGGTATCTTTTTCCCGGGGTTGTTATGTCTGATACCAGAGAACATGCATTTCAGGTGGGAGGGGGTTATTTCAAAGGAGCCATGAGGGGCAATTTTTTTTTACACAGTGAGTGGTGGGTGCCAGTAATGCCCTGCCTGGGATGGTGGGCGAAGCAGATACATTAAAGACTTTTAGGAGACATTGAAATAGGCACATCAATGTGAGGAAAATGGAACAATATGAATACCATGCAGATGGAGGGGATTCGCTTCATTGGCCATTTGATTACTAATTTAATTAGTTCAGCACAACATTGTGGGCTGAAAGGCCTGTTCTTGAGCACTACTGTTCTATGTTCTAAGGTCTTTGTTCTATATTCCACAAAGGATAGAACACCCTGCCTGAGTCTGAGGCCTCTGCCGGTCAGAGTTGACCATGGATATTGTGTCAGAGTTGTCTAGATATGCCAGCCTGGGCAGTACGATACAGAGAGCAAGCTGTTGCTCATGTAGCAAGCTCCCCCTCTCCACGCATCTGATGTCCTAGAGCACCAGTAAACCGAATACAATGGATGCATACAGAACAGAATGTGTGAAGAATATCTCACATTACATTTCTTCACCCTCGGGTCTGATTTCCTATGACATATTTCAGATTAGGGTGTGATAAGAACTTACTTATCACAAACTGTTGAATATCCTGTTGGTGCCTGTGTCTTGTGTATGATTAAATGCAGTTGCACTTTGCCACATTACAAATTCACAGAAATGTCAACAGTTGGCCATGTTACTGGTACTAATGACTTTGCTACGTAAGATTAAATCTCTTATGGATGTTAAGAAATTTAAATTCAATTAAATAAAACACTGGTAATGCTGAACTTAAAAATACTGGACATACATGATTCATCAATGCACATTTATTCCATGTTCTGTGAACGAATTTATTTTAAAAAACTATCTACTATCTGAAGGTATAGGTTTTTAATTGTTTACTCTAGCTGGGGGGAATCAAGGGAAGCCAGTGAACAGTGTTTCATTTCAATAACATAGCAATAAGATGGAGCATTGGTCCAGGATGTCTAATCACCATATTAGTTCAAGGTTCAAAGTAAATTTGTTATCAAAATCAATATATATCACCATGTATAATGCTGAGATTCATTTTCTTGCAGGCATAGGCAGTAAATCTAAGAAACACAATAGAACCAATGGAGGATTACACAAAACAGGACTAACAACCAATGTGCAAAAGATAGCAAACTAGAAATACAAAAGAAAAAAATATAATAATATATGAATAGTAAGTTCAATAGTAATAATAACTGCTCCTGAACCTGGTGGTATGAGTCCTGAGGCTCCTCTACCACCTTCTTCTTGATGGCAGCAGCGAGAAGAGATCATAGGCTGCATGGTGGGGATCCTTGATGATTGATGTTGCTTTCCTGCGACAGCGCTCCATGTAGCTGTGCTCAATGATACAGAAGGCTTTACCCATGATGACATTGGCTGTATCCATAAGTTTTTGTAGGATTTTCCATTCAAGGGCAGTGGTGTTTCCATACCAGATTGTAATGCAGCCAGACAATACACTCTCCACTACAGATCCATGGAAGTTTGTCAAAGTTTTAGAAGTTATGCTGAATCTTCGCAATCTTCCAAGGAAGTAGAGGCACTGCCATGTTAGACAGTCAAAAGTATTTGTAATAACACAAAGCTGGTGTTAGTGACCCATAGCAACAAAGACATTTTCTGAGATATATAACCATATAACAATTACAGCACGGAAATAGGCCATCTCGGCCCTTCTAGTCCGTGCTGAACTCTTACTCTCACTTAGTCCTGCCGACCTGCACTCAGCCCATAACCCTCCATTCCTTTCCTGTCCATATAGCTGTCCAATTTAACTTTAAACCAACATCGAACTTGCCTCAACCACTTCTGCTGGAAGCACATTCCACACAGCTACCACTCTCTGAGTAAAGAAGTTTCCCCTCATGTTACCCCTAAACTTTTGCCCTTTAACTCTCAACTCATGTCCTCTTGTTTGAATCTCCCCCACTCTCAATGGAAAAAGCCTATCCACATCAACTCTATCTATCCCCTTCATAATTTTAAATACCTCTATCAAGTCCCCCCTCAATCTTCTACTCTCCAAAGAATAAAGACCCAATTTGTTCAACCTTTCTCTGTAACTTAGGTGATGAAACCCAGGTAACATTCTAGTAAATCTTCTCTGTACTCTCGCTATTTTGTTGACATCTTTCCTATAATTCGGTGACCAAAACTGTATACAATACTCCAAATTTGGCCTCACCAATGCCTTGTACAATTTCAAAATTACATCCCAACTCCTATACTCAATGCTCTGATTTATAAAGGCCAGCATACCAAAAGCTTTCTTCACCACCCTATCCACATGAGATTCCACTTTCAGGGAACTATGCACCATTATTCCTAGATCCCCCTGTTCTACTGCATTCTTCAATGCCCTACCATTTACCATTTATGTCCTATTTTGATTAGTTTACCAAAATGTGGCACCTCACATTTATCAGCATTAAACTCCATCTGCCATCTTTCAGCCCACTCTTCTAACTAGCCTAAATCTCTCTGCAAGCTTTGAAAACCCACTTCATTATCCACAACTCCACTATCTTAGTATCATCTGCATACTTACTAATCCAATGTACCACCCCATCATCCAGATCATTAATGTATATGACAAATAACATTGGACCCAGTACAGATTCCTGAGGCACACCACTAGTCACCGGCATCCAATCTGACAAACAGTTATCCACCACTACTCTCTGGCGTCTCCCATCTAGCCTCTGCTGAATCCATTTTACTACTTCAGTATTAATACCTAATGATTGAACCTTCCTAACTAACCTTCCGTGTGGAACCTTGATCCATATAGACAACATCCACCGCTTTACCCTCGTCTACTTTTCTAGTAACCTCTTCAAAAAATTCCATAAGATTTGTCAAACACGACCTTCCACGCACAAATCCATGTTGACTGTTCCTAATCAGACCCTGTCTATCCAGATAATTATATATACCATCTCTAAGAATACTTTCCATCAATTTACCCACCACTGATGTCAAACTCACAGGCCGATAATTGCTTGGTTTACTCTTACAACCCTTTTTAAACAATGGAACCACATGAGCAATACGCCAATCCTCCGGCACCATCCCCGTTTCTAATGACATTTGAAATATTTCTGTCAGAGCCCCTGCTATTTCCACACTAACTTCCCTTGAGATCCTAGGGAATATCCTGTCAGGACCCGGAAACTTATCCACTTTTATATTCCTTAAAAGCACCAGTACTTCCTCTTCTTTAAATGACATAATTTCCATTACTTCCCTACTTGTTTCCCTGACCTTAAACCATTCAATATCCCTCTCCTTAGTGAATACCGAAGAAAATAAATTGTTCAAAATCTCCCCCATCTCTTTTGGCTCCACACATAGCCGTCCACTCTGATTCTCTAAGAGACCAATTTCATCCCTCACTATCCTTTTGCTATTAATATAACTGTAGAAACCCTTTGGATTTATTTTCACCTTACTTGTCAAAGCAACCTTGTATCTTCTTTTAGCTTTTCTAATTTCTTTCTTAAGATTCTTTTTACATTCTTTATATTCCTCGAGCACCTCATTACTCCAAGCTGCTTATATTTATTGTAGATCTCTCTCTTTTTCCGAAACAAGTTTCCAATATCCCTTGAGAACCATGGCTCTCTCAAACTTTTAACCTTTCCTTTCAACATAACAGGAACATAAAGATTCTATACTCTCAAAATTTCACCTTTAAATGACCTCCATTTCTCCATTACATCCTTCCCATAAAACAAATTGTCCCAATCCACTCCTTCTAAATCCTTTCGCATCTCCTCAAAGTTAGCCTTTCTCCAATCCCAAATCTCAACCCTGGGTCCAATCCTATCCTTCTCCATAATTATATTGAAACTAATGGCATTGTGATCACTTGACCCGAAGTGCTCCCCAACACATACCTCTGTCACCTGACCTATTTCATTCCCTAACTGGAGATCCAACACTGCCCCTTCTCTAGTTGGTACCTCTATGTATTGCTGCAAAAAACTATCTTGCACACATTTTACAAACTCCAAACCATCCAGCCCTTTTACAGTATGAGCTTCCCAGTCTATGTGTCGAAAATTAAAATCTCCCACAATCACAACCTCGTGCTTACTACAAATATCTGCTATCGCCTTACAAATTTGCTCCTCCAATTCTGGCTCCCCATTAAGTGGTCTATAATACACCCCTATAAGTGTTACTACACCTTTCCCATTCCTCAATTCCACCCAAATAGCCTCCCTAGATGAGTCCGCTAGTCTATTCTGCCAGAGCACCGCTGTAATATTTTCTCTGACAAGCAATGCAACACCTCCCCCTCTTGCCCCTCCGATTCTATCACACCTGAAGCAACAAAATCCAGGAATATTTAGTTGCCAATCACACCCCTCCTGCAACCATATTTCACTAATAGGTACAACATCATATTTCCAGGTATCAATCCTTGCTCTAAGCTTATCCACTTTCTTACAATGCTCCTAGCATTAAAATAGATGCATTTCAGAAACTCTCCACCTCTTACTCTCTGTTTATCACTGATGGTGCAAACAACTTTGTTATCTTTTTCTTCCTTCTCCCCTACATCTTTGGTCTGAGTGCTTCCGTTCTCTGTCCCCCGCCTATCCTCCCTCACACACTGTCTACTAGCTTTCTCTATTTGTGAACTAACCTCCTCTCTCCTAGTCTCTTCAATTTGATTCCCACCCCACAACAATTCCGGTTTAAAGTATCCCCAGTAGCCTTCGTAAATCTCTCTGCCAGGATATTGATCCCCCTGGGATTCAAGTGCAACCCGTCCTTTTTGTACAGGTCACAACAGCACCAAAAGAGGTCCCAATGATCCAGAAACTTGAATCCCTGCCCCCTGCTCCAATCCCTCAGCCACGCATTTATCCTCCACCTCATTCCATTCCTACTCTCACTGTCGTGTGGCACAGGCAGTAATCCCGAGATTACTACCTTTGCAGTCCTTCTTCTCAACTCCCTTCCTAACTCCCTATATTCTCCTTTCAGGACCTCTTCCCTTTTCCTACCTATGTCATTGGCACCTATATGTACCACGACCTCTGACTCCTCACCCTCCCACTTCAGGATATCTTGGATGTGATCAGAAACATCCTGGACCCTGGCATCAGGGAGGCAAACAACCATCCAGGTCTCCTGACTGCGTCCACAGAATTGCCTATCTGACCCCCTAACTATCGAGTCCCCTATTACTACTGCCCTCCTCTTCCTTTCCCTACCCTTCTGAGCCACAGGGTCGGACTCTGTGCCAGAGGCATGGCCACTGTTGCTTCCCCCAGGTAAGCTGTCCCCCCCCAACAGTACTCAAACAGGAGTACTTATTGTCAAGGAGCCAGTACTTCCTCTTCATTAATCATCATAGTTTCCATAACTTCCCTACCTGTTTCCCTTGTCTTATGCAATTCAATATCCTTCTTCTTAGTGAATACCGAAGGAAAGAGATTGTTCAGAATCTCCCCCATCTCTTTTGGCTCCACACATAGCCATCCACTCTGATTCTCTAAGGGACCAATTTTATCCCTCATTATCTTTTTGCTATTAATATAACTGTAGAAACCCTTTGGATTTATTTTCACTTTACTTGCCAAAGCAACCTCATATCTTCTTTTAGCTTTTCTAATTTCTTTCTTAAGATTCTTTTTACATTCTTTATATTCCTCGAGCACCTCATTTACTCCATGCTGCCTATATTTATTGTAGATATCTCTCTTTTTCCGAAACAAGTTTCCAATATCCCTTGAGAACCATGGCTCTCTCAAACTTTTAACCTTTCCTTTCAACCTAACAGGAACATAAATATTCGGTACTCTCAAAATTTCACCTTTAAATGACCTCCATTTCTCTATTACATTCTTCCCATAAAACAAATTGTCCCAATCCACTCCTTCTAAATCCTTTCGCATCTTCTCAAAGTTAGCCTTTCTCCAATCCAAAATCTCAACTCTGGGTCCAGACTTATCCTTCTCCATAATTATATTGAAACTAATAGCATTGTGATCACTTGACCCGAAGTGCTCCCCAACACATACCTCTGTCACCTGACCTATTTCATTCCCTAACAGGAGATCCAACACTGCCCCTTCTCTAGTTGGTACCTCTATGTATTGCTGCAAAAATCTATCTTGCACACATTTTACAAACTCCAAACCATCCAGCCCTTTTACAGTATGAGCTTCCCAGTCTATGTGTGGAAAATTAAAATCTCCCACAATCTCAGCCTTGTGCTTACTACAAATATTTGCTATCTCCTTACAAATTTTCTCCTCCAATACTTGCTCCCCATTTGGTGGTCTATAATACACCCCCATAAGTGTTACTACACCTTTCCCATTCCTGAATTCCACCCAAATAGCCTCCCAAGATGAGCCCTCTAATCTATCCTGTCAGAGCACTGCTATAATATTTTCTCTGACAAGCAATGCAACATCTCCCCCTCTTGTTCTTCCAATTCTATCACACCTGAAGCAATTAAATCCAGGAATATTTAGTTGCCAATCACACCCCTCCTGGAACCATGTTTCACTAATAGCTACCACATCATACTTCCAGGTATCAATCCATGCTTTAAGCTCATCCACCTTTCTTATAATGCTCCTAGCATTAAAATAAATGCATTTAAGAAACTTTCCACCTCTTACTCTCTGTTTATCACTAACAGTGCAAACAACTTTAGTATTTTCTTTTTCTTCCCTCTTCCCTACATCTGTTCCTACACTCTAGTTCCCCTCCCCCCTCGTATCTAGTTTAAATCCACTGAAGCCTCTGTAGCAAACCTACCCTTAAGAATATTTGTCCCCCTCCAGTTCAGATGTAGACTGTCCCACTGGAACAGGTCTCACATTCCCTGGAAAACTGCCCAATTATCCATAAATCTGAAGCCCTCCCTCCTGCACCATGTCTTCAGCCTCTCATTGATTTGCACTATCTTACTATTTCTAAACCCACCTGCACGTGGCACTGGTAGCAATCCTGAGATTGCTATCCTGGAGGTCCTGTCCATTAACATGGCGCCTAACTCCCTAAACTCACCTTTCAGGACCTCTTCACTCTTCCTACCCACGTCATTGATCCCTACATGAACCATGACCTCCGGCTGCTCACCCTCCCTCTTGAGAATACTGAGAACTCGATCCGGGATTGAGTAAGGAACCAAGCGGATGACAATGTTCTACTTTGTGTACACTTGAGATAGATTTTGGTGGACACTTTCCTGTCTTAAGTTTCAGTAACATAGGAATGGAATATGTAGAAATGTTAATTATGGATTTAATTCAACCAAAAAAATCTAGAATTGATTCAAAGGTATGGATTTGTCAATAGCATTTCCTGAGAACCTGGTGGAACGTTGTAAAATTCAGTCTAGTTTCCAAAGTCCTGGTTCTTCATTGAATTACAAAAGTGGTTTAATGTTTGAATACATGGCTTAATATCTGCAAGGTATTTGGCATCACCAGTTTATAACACACAAGTTTTTGCCAGTTAAGTCCTTTATGGAGCCTAAAAGAGACTGGTAAACAGAGTGTTCTGTTTTAATAGCATGGCAACAAGACAGACTATTGGCCCAATTCATCTAAAAGTATCACAGGTTACAGTTATTTGCAGTTGCACGAAGATAGTGTCAGCTCAGCCAAAACAACACAGTCATTCCCTGAGATTCTGTAAGGGACCGTTCAAGTGAAAATATGTTATTATGTACTTTTCTCTGCTGGACTTACAGTAACTTAGAGATGTAAAACTTGCATACGGATATTAATCACTGAGAAATGTTAAATCATACATCCTGGGCATGGGCTTTCCTGAGCAAAGAATTAAAACCCAGCCCTTACCCTTTGACCTTAGGCTGTGCAGCCAGGTTCTGGAGGAAGAACTATTGCTACAGGATAGGGCTCCATCAGCTCAGCAGTTTTCAATAGCCTTCGCCCACCCCCACCACACTGTCCATCACCAATGGCGCATAGCAATAAAGACCTGTCCTGCTCCAATCAAGTTTATCTCACTGCACAGACAGCCCATCAGCATGTCTACATTTGGCCTGACTCAGTCGACCCTTAGGAGTTTCTATTGATGCACCACAGAAAGCATCCTATCTAGGTCTGTAATGACTTGGTATGTGGCAACTGCTCTGTATGAAACTGCACAGAGTTGGTAACACGGCTCATCAAATCACAGGAACCAGCTCCAATTCTATGGGCTGTCGATACTTCTTACTGCCTTGGTAAAGCAACCAGCAAAATCAAAAATCCCACACACTGCAGACATTATCTCTACTCCCCTCTTCAATTGGACAGAAAATACAAAGGCCTGAGAGTATGTACCACCAAGGTCAAGAAGAGCTTCTATCCCACTATTATTCGACTCTTCAACAGATCTCTTGTCCTGACAGGCCCAGGATAAATCCTTTGAGATGTTGACACCCAGGAATTTGAAACAGCCTACTCTTCAGTGAGGATTGTGGTGTGTTCTCTTCATCTCCCCTTCCTGAAGTCAATAATCAGTTCCGTTGTCTTGCCGGCATTGTGTGCAAGGTTGTCGTTGTAACAGTGCTAAACCGGCCGACCTACCCTCGCTCTTGCGCACCTCCCTGTCGCCATCTGAGATTCTGCTCACAACAGCTGTGTCATTGGCAGATTTATCGATGGCATTTGGGCTGTGCCTGGCCACACATTCAAGAGTGTAGAGAAAGTTGAGCAGCAGGCTAAACATGTATCCTTGAGGTGTCCTTCAACACTCCAAACAGTTGGTTGGCGCAGGTTTTCGGTGCCTTGCCAGGTACACTATTGGGGCCTGATGCCTTGCAATGGTTCACGTTCTTGAAAGATGTTCTGATGTTGGCCTCTGAGATATCATAGGGTCACCAGATGCCACATAACTTGGCATCAAGTTCAGCGCAAAATCACAGGTGGAGCGGCTTATCCAGTGCTGTACCCTTCAATGCTTTGTATTACCCACTCAGTTAATTTAAGTTGAAGAGTACAAAACAGCTTGTCATTGTAATGAGATTGTAGGTGGGTGCAATGGGTTGGATCGTCCTCTCTCCAGTGAGAAGCTTATCACTGGGAGTCTTCCTTCCAACTGGTCCTAGTCGAAGTCTGCCAACAACTTTGCAGCTCCATGACTGGCAAATAGTATCTAGTTCCACTACTGCTTGGCTTTGAAAGCCAATGACAGATTGACCTCAGTATCACTTCTGTCAATGCTGACAAATGGCTAGCAGCTTTGCAGAGTTCTGCTTACGAACTTCGATAAAACAGATTTATATCCTGTGTCATAGGTTATATTCTCAGTGTCTCATTGTTTCTTGCCTTTCTCCTTGATTGTAATGATTGTAATGTTTTTCAGTGAAATATGTTACGTACCCCGTAACTGGGTTGCCAAACCAGCAGAAATGGATCACTCAGTTGGAGTCTGGAGTACTAGAACTAAGAAAGTTTTATTAAAGAAACAAGCAACACAGTAATCGAAAGGATAATAAATGCAACAATTCAACAATGATAACCACACATGTGCACAGAATTAAGATAACAGCATCAATCAAGCTCTATCGTTGTCTAGGGGTAAATGACCAATTTCAAAATGACTCAAAGTTCAGTTCGCAGTAATCGTTGCCATGGCGATGGACAAGGTGGGGGAAGAGAGACAGAGAGAACAACTCATCATTCAGCACAGCTTCACTCACAGACCAGCGAGATTGCTCACGAGCAACTTTTGGGCGGGTCCTTGGTGATGTCACCTGAGGTCACCGACGGTGACCCCTCCTCCAGATGCGGTCGATCCTCTGCAGTGAACCCGGCACCCAGGCAAGGGCGGACACACACCGGGTTCCCGCTGATCGTACCTTTCCACCCTTGTCGTTGTCTGGTACTTCTCACCCACTCGTGAGAAACGCACCGCTTCCAGGGTCTCGTTACCTCGGGTGGCGTGTGTGTCTGTCTTAGCGAACCTGTCCCTTTTTATCCCCCTGCTGGGGTATCGCCTGTCCATCACTTCAAACAGTTCAGGGTTCAAAGGGGGGAGCCGCTCCAGACAGCTCTTCCTCCCACATCCCTTCATTACACATCTCCAGACGCTGCTCCATTGTTCCTTATCTCTCCTTCCCCTGAGGGCAGGTGGCAGACCAACTGCTGATGCCACTGATGCTAGCCCAGGCCAGCAAACATCTTAATTTTAAGTGTATTCTCGTAACAAATATAAAAATATTCAATGATTGACACAAAAAATGTTGTTTAAGTTTCAATGACAGTTTAATCAGCTTCTAATCTGATGTCATCACAAAAATAGTCATGTCATTAATAACAGCCTTTCAAGACTTTGAGCTTTTGGCCACATGCCCTAATTTGTGAATTATGTTAAAGATAATTTTGATAGATTTCTAAATATTAAGGAGGTCAAGGGAGATAAGCAACATTGGACAACAAAGATTTTGCTTCCCAAATATCTTTAGGTGTATCTTATGAATTTTGGGCTACTGGTCATGAAAATCACCATGAAATTTCCCGATCACGCACCATTTTTTAAGTAAACTTATGTTTATTATTTCAATTCACAATTCAAGTCAATTAAAATGTTGCCTACAATGTAAGCTGGAAAGTTTCCTATCTTGTCCAGGTGTGTTTGGGCACATTTAGGCAGCGCGGCTGCTGCATGGCAGGACAGGTTTTAGTAATAATTATTAGGTTCAGGACTGTAAGGATGGAATTTGCTATCACCAGGCACAAACATTTCTATGAAGGATTTCGATATTTGAAACAGATGCTTCCCAGAATAACTGATGCCAAGATTAAGGAAAGCATTAAGGAAGATCAAGGAAGTTGTTGAAATTTTTCTCGGCATCTACAGAGCACCAAACTACATGCAGCTGGTTGAAAGCATGCTTCAAGCATATAAAACCATGAAATGCAACATGTCACTAAAGATTCATTTTCTGCATTCCCACTTAGACTTCCTCCCTGCAAATCTTGGTGCTGTTAGTGACGAGCATGGGGAAAGGTTTCACCAGGACATTGCGGTCATGGAGAAAAGATACCAGGGCAACTGGAATCCATCAATGCTGGCGAATTATTGTTGGACACCTAAGCGAGAAGCCTCAGACACTGAGTACAAATGAAAATCATTAACAAAATATTTTTAACCTAGTTGCACTGTTGCAAAGCATCAGCACCATTATGCAATTAAACACATTATATTCAATAAAAGTTAATTTTTTGTTTCTTCAAATTCCTACATGATGCAAGTAGTCTGAAATTATATTTGCGTTCATCTTCAAGCAGTCTACCATAAACAGAAAAAAAATTCTGAGGAAGCAACACTTTTGAAAAAATTTGTTGTCCAGTGCAATCAGCCAGTGAGATTACTATGTGGCGACTGATACCAGGGGTTCAGGACCTTCTGTTGCTTCTAGTTCTTAAATTAATGGCACTTGTTATGCTGAACTGTGCACTGGTTGTCTGGGAACATGGTAAAACGTTGAGTAACACTGAACAAAATGCACTATGTTGTAAATTACCTGCAGGTGTAAAGAATGAAAGGCCCAAACGAAGCTCTTCTTTTATTTTGTAATTTATTTTTTTATTGAAGTACATCATCAAACAAACATTTCCATAGGATGTATTTCAGATATTATATATATAATATAATCATATTTGCCACAAATCTCCACATAATATTTATCTGAGGTATACACCTACAGAAAAGAGGGGAAAGAAAGAACAAGCAAAAGGAGAAAACTATGTACAAGTAGGGAGTGATCTTTTTTTTTACAACATATTCATTGATTTGTGAGAATAAAATCAGGAAGCTCTTCTATTTATTTCTAACTCGAAGCATTAAAATCTTCCCTGCTGAACTATTTATCACTGCTGTTACACACAGAAACACCCAGCCAATAGAACACTAATGATTTATTGAGCTGTGGGCAACATATCATGTGCTTTTCAGCTCGTTCACAGATAAACATCACTTTGATTTGGAGAACAAGCACTCCCTGGACCAGAAACAGCTAACTGAAAATTAACAAATGAATCCAATTAAAAATTTAATTCATCCTAAAAATTAAATTAGCTGTACTTACGATTATACTTCAAGCTGGATGATTGTTTTCTTGAGGGTGTGGCAGTACAGCTAAATATAATGCCTTAAAACTAATCTTGCTTGTTATTTTAAACTACCTATCCAAGTCAAAGTCAAAGTCAAATCTCTTTTATTGTCATTTCAACCATAATTGCTGGTATAGTACACAATAAAAACGAAACAATCCTCCAGGACCGTGGTGCTACCTGAAACAACACAAAACTACTTTAGACTTCAGGCCGACACAGGACTACATAAAGTGCACAGAACAGTGCAAGGCAGTACAATAATTAATAAACAAGACAATAAGCACAGTAAAGGACAAATTACAATATAATAATAAATGATGTAAATGTAAATAATGTTTTAGCAGGAATTGAGCAAAAATTGCAAAGGGAGTGGACTGGTGTTCAGTTGAGTGTGTGTGTGTGTGTAGGCTCTGGGTATTGAGGAGTCTAATAGCTTGGGGGGAAGAAACTGTTACACAGTCTGGTCATGAGAGGCCGAATGCTTCGGTACCTTTTGCCAGGTGGCAGGAGGGAGAAGAGTTTGTATGAGGGGTGCGTGGAGTCCTTCACAATGCTGTTAGCTTTGCAGATGCAGCGTGTGGTGTAACTGTCTGTAATGGCGGGAAGAGAGACCCTGATGATCTTCTCAGCTGACCTCACTATCTGCTGCAGGGTCTTGCGATCTGAGTTGATGCAATTTCCGAACCAGGCAGTGATGCAGCTGCTCAGGATGCTCTCGATACATCCTCTGTAGAATGTGGTGAGGATGGGGGGTGGGAGATGGACTTTTCTCAGCCTTAGCAGAAAGTAGAGACGCTGCTGGGCTTTCTTTGCTATGGAGCTGGTGTAGAGGGATCAGGTGAGATTCTCTGCCAGGTGAACACCAAGAAATTTGGTGCTCTTAACGATCTCCACGGAGGAGTTGTCGATGTTCAGTGGAGAGTGGTCACTCCGTGTCCTCCTGAAGTCAACAACCATCTCTTTTGCTTTGTTCACATTCAGAGACAAGTTGTTGGCTCTACACTAGTCCGTTAGCCGCTGCACCTCCTCTCTGTATGCTGACTCATTGTTCTTGCTGATGAGACCCACCACGGTCACGTCATCGGCAAACTTGATGTAATTCGAGCTGTGTATTGCTGCACAGTCGTGGGTCAGCAGAGTGAACAGCAGTGGACTGAGCACACAGCCCTAGGGGGTCCCCGTGCTCAGTGTAATGGTGTTGGAGATGCTGCTCCCGATGTTTGCTTAAAGACAAGATTGGACTGAGGAAGAATAGTCATGTGATTTATTTTGTCAGCCATTTTATTCATGTTTCTACAGAAGTGATGACAGGAGACCTTTCAGAAAAACAAAGAGCATTTTCACTGTTTCATTGGTTGGCAAAGGTGCAAGTTTGACATATCCCACATAGAGCTTTAATTCATCTCATTGTATCTGCAGGCACACTTAATCTTTTTCCACATGAATTGCATCTCAGATTTCCCTCAAGCTCATCTATGTCTTTTGCCTCAACCATTCCCTGTGGTACTGTTCCACATTCTCACCATTCTTGTCAGTACACATAGAAACATTACATAATAGGAACTGAAGTAGGCCTTTCAGTATGTTCTGCTATTAAAGGCAGATCCCTTGTTTCAATATCATGTTTCGCCATGTCTTTTATGTTTGTAATCTTTTTTCTTCATAAGTAATAAGATGGCGTGCACAGCTTTCTGTGTAGAGAATTCCACAGGTTCGCCCCTCTCCAAATGAAGGGACTTCGCATATTAGTTCCATCATTTGGCCTCTGGTGTCAGGCCTGCCACACAATAACAGTATGATCGTTTACCACAGGCCAGGGGAAGCATACTCCCCACATCAATCCCGTTTAGCTCAGTCAGAATTTAGTATGATTCAATAAGAACTTTTTCTCATTCTTTCCAGCTTGCCCAGTCTCTCCTTGTACAATAATTCTCACCATTCTAGGAATCAGTCCGGTTTACATTCATTGCGTTCGCTCAGATACATCTTCCTCAGGGCAAGGAAACCCAAACACATAATACTCCAGATGTGAACTCACCAATGCTCTGTGTAATTATGCTAAGGCTTCTTTGCTCCTGTACTCAAAGTCTCTTGCATTGAAGGCCAACACCCATTTGCCTTCTTAATTGCTTGCTACACTTTAATGGTTCAATTTAATATCAGAGAATGTATGCAGTATACAACCTGAAATTCTTACTCTCTGTAGACATCCACGAAACAGAAGAAAAACCACAAGAATAAATGACAGGAAAACGTTAGAACCTCAAAGTCCCCCTCCCCCCTCCCGCGCATAAGCGACAGCAAAGCACCATCCCTCTGCACCCTCCGCCACCACCTGCCTCAGCAAAAGCATCAGACCCCCCACTCGACATGCAAGCATAGCAAAGCCCCCCAAAGAGACTGTGATCTAAAGTCCATCAAACCCACTGTTCATGAGACCAACAGGTCATTGTTTCAGTGTTACAGTCGGCAGCATTGTTTTAGTTTGATTTTCTCCAACTGGAGACTTGATAGCAATATCTCTCCCCCTCTCTCCCTATCTCTCTCTAATTACATCTATCTCCCTCTACCTCTCCCTCCACCTCTCCCTCTACATCTCTCTCTCCCCCTCTCCCCCCACCTCCCCCTCTACCTCTCCAACCATCTCCCGCTCTACCTCCACCTCTACATCTCTCTCCCCCTCTCCCTCCACCTCTCCCTCTACATCTCTCTCTCCCTCCACCTCTCCCTCTGCATCTCTCTCTCCACCTCTCCCTTCACCTCTCCCTCTACATCTCTCTCTCCCTCTCCCTCCACCTCTACCTCCACCTCTCCCTCTACATTTCTCTCTCCCCCTCTCCCCCCACCCCTTCTACCTCTCCAACCATCTCCCCTCTACATCTCTCTCCCCTCTCCCTCCACCTCTCCCTCTACCTCCACCTCTCCCTCTACATCTCTCTCTCCCTCTCCCTCCACCTCTCCCTCTGCATCTCTCTCTCCCCCTCCCTCTCTACCTCTCCAACCATCTCCCCCCTACATCTCTCTCCCCCTCCCTTCACCTCTTCCTCTACCTCCACCTCTCCCTCTGCATCTCTCTCTCTACCTCTCCCTCCACCTCTCCCTCTCCCTCCACCTCTCCCTCTCTCTCCACCTCTCCCTCTACCTCCTCCTCTACCTCCCCCTCTACACTCCCTCTACCTCCCTCCCTACCTCTCCCTCTACCTCTCTCTCTATCTCCCTATCTTGCTCCATTTATCTCTCTCACTATCTATCTCTCTGTCTCCATCTCTCTCTCTCTCTATCTCTCCTCTACCTCCCTCTATATATCAACTTCCCCCTCGGACCCTCTCTCTCCCTCCCCACCTCCTCTCACCCTCACTCACCTCTCCCTCTCCCTCTCCAGGCCCCCCCTTTCTCCCCCCTCCCTCCCCGTCTCCCTCCCCCCTCTCCCACCCCCCTCTCTCTCCCACCCCCTCTCTCTCCCTCTCACCTCGCTCTCTATCCTTCCCTTCTCTCCCCTCCCCCTCTCTCACCCTCTCACCGCTCTCACCCTCCCACCCCTCTCTCTAACTCCCACCCCTCTCTCTCCCTCACCCCCTTTCCCTCTCTCCCTGCCCCCCACTGCCCCCTCACCCTCCTCATCCTCCCTCTCACCACCCCTCTCTCCTCCCTCTCTCCACCCCTTCCCTTCTCCCTCACCCTCTCTCTCTCCATCCCTGCCTCTCACTCCCTCCCGCCCCTCTTTCTCCCTCCCTCCTCCCTTTCTCTCCTCCCTCTCTGCCTCCCCCTCTCCCTGCCTCCCCTCTCTTCCTCCCCCTCTCTCCTTGCATCTCTTTCCCACCCCTCTCTCTCCCTCCCACCCTCTCTCCCTACATGCCCCCTCTCTGTCCCTACACACTTCCCTTTCTCTCTCCCTTCACACTCCCCCCCTCTCCCTACAACCCCCTCACTCTCTCCATACATCCCCCTCTCTCTCTCTTTACATGCCCCCTTCTCTCTTCCTACACCCTCCCTCTCTCTTCTTACATACCCCCCCTCTTTCTCTCTATCTCCCTACTTTACAGTAAAGAAACCTGTGTTTAGTTTCCGCTGCGGCCCGTAAGGAGCTTGTATGTTATCCCTATGATCTCATGGTTTTCCTCTTGGTGCTCTCGTTTCCTCACACAGTCCGAAGACACACTGGTTGGTAGGTTAATTAATCATTGTAAACTGCCCTATAATTAGGCTAGGGTTAAATCGGGGGACTGCTGGGCGGTGCAGATCGAAGGGCCAGAAGAGTCTATTCATCACTGTATCTTAATACATAACATTTTAGAAGGGTGCTGAGTGGGATAAATAATCAGCTGTAATGGAATGGTGGGGAAGAATCATGGGCTGAATGGCCTAATTCTTTCCTAGGTGTTATGGTCTTAAAGTTCAGCTTCATTGCACTTCATGTTATTTCAGTCTGGTAATGGTTTGCTTTGCTTTAGTTGTAGTAGCTAAAGGAAAATCAGACAGGGAGGATCCTGTAGTTTACCAACCTCTTGCTCAGTTTAAGTGCTGATGATATTGAAAGGGTTGATTCATGGCAGCTGCTGAAATAATGATGCAATCTCCACAGAACCTGGTAGCTGGGTCGTTTACAAAGGTAGAAATATATTATTTTTCACGGGGAAGAGAGAGCAGGTAGAAATAAAGAATGGTAGCGAGTGCTGTGGAGGACTAGAGAGTTCTGAGAGGGAATTAGAAGAAATAATAGGGCACATAATCAGTTAAGGGTGTTGGGGCTGACCAGATTGCTGGTCGAGTAGATGATGTCATGTTGTGTTTGGCAGAGTGAGACCTCAGGAATGATGGGATCTTTGGATCAAAATGAGTCTATGGGGGATGGAATGATTGGGTGGTTGGTGAAAATGGTGCTTAAAATGTGCAATTGTCTGCTACTATTCAAGAAGCAGAAGGATTTATTTACCAGAGCACCTTGGTTCCCCACTACCTCAGCCTGGGGATCTCTGAACTTCTTGTTGTCCCCTATTTCACTTTCCCATTCTACTTGCATGCTGAGCTGTCAGAGTCTGTCCTCCCTGCGCTGCTATGGTGAGGCCCGGCGAGCAACAATACCACATCTTCTGCCAAGACGACCTGCAACATACTCAATACTGAATTATCCAATTTCAAGGTAACTATCTGCAACAGAGCTGGCCATTTTCTCTCTCTCTTTTTGTGCAACCTAACCTATCAGAAGTTTCCTTTGGCATTTCTTTGTGTTTATTCACTGTATTAACTCATTTGACCGAGGGAACTCTGCACCTTATCTCCACAGCATCCCTGGTCTCTGGCTACCACAGATATTTCCTTTGCCTTATCCCTCCCTCCCTCCCATCATCCTCTCTTAAAACTCGTGTCTTTCTTTCTTTTTCAGTTCTGATGGAGGTGTTTGATCAGAAGCATTAATTCGCGGCATCAGCGCCGGACTTGGGGATGAAAGGTCCCAAGTTCGAATCCAGCTGGCTCTCTTGCACGCTTTCCCGCTTTCCATCCGTGCTGGGTTACGAGCTGGTGATCTTTTTGGAAACTCACCCAGCAGAAGGCAATGGCAAACCACTGCTGTAAACTGCCCCATACGCGGTTCCCCACTATGTCAGAGAGGCACGGAGGGAAATTGTCCGCTAACCGGAGAAACTCCAGATGCGACGGACTTTTCCTATTTAGCTATAAAGTGCAGAATAGGCCCTTCTAGCCATGTGACCCAGCAACCTCCAATTTAATCCTTGACTAATGATGGCACGAGTTACAATGACCAACTAACCATCTAACAGATACACCTTTGGACTGTGGAGGACATCGGAGCACCCGGAAGAAACCCATGCGATCAGGGGAACAATGTACAAACTGCGTACAGACAATTATGGGAAGGAGTTCCTCTTCCCACAAATGCAGCCTGAAGTCTTGAAAGTTTCCAGCTTCTCTATCTTCTTTTTTTCTTTAATTTACTGGAATTATTGTCAGGATCAGGGTCAGATTTACTGTCTCTGACTTAGACGGCATGAAATTAGAATACAAGAGCAAGGATGTGATGCTGAGGCTTTATAAGTCACTGGTGAGGCTTCACCGTCAGTATTGTGAACAGTTTTGGGCCCTTCATCTTAGAAAAGATGTGCTAGCATTGGAGAGGGTCCAGAGGAGGTTCACAAGGATGATTCTAGGAATGAAAGCATTCTCATACGAGGAACGTTGATGGCTCTGGGTCTGTACTCTCTGGAATGTGGAAGGATGAGGGGGGATCTCCTTGAAACCTTTTGAATATTGAAAGGCCAAGACAAGGTAGATGTGGAAAGGATGTTTCCCATGGTGGGAGAGTCTAGGACATGAGGGCACAGCCTCAGGATAGAGGGGCGCCTTTTCAAAACAGAGATGTGGAGAAATTTCTTTAGACAAAAGATGGTGAATTTGTGGAATTTGTTGCCCCATGCAGCTGTGGAGGCCAGGTCGTTGGGTGTATTTAAGGCAGAGATTGATAGGTTCTTGATTCAACATGGCATCAAAGGTTACGGGGAGAAGGCAGGGAACTGGGGTTGAGGTGCAGATAGGAAAAAGGATCAGCCATGAGTGAGTGGAGGAGCAGACTCGGTGGACCAGATGGCCCCTATGTCTTATGGTCTTATGGAAATTTGTTGCTTTGTCTCGTCAGTACAGTGCAGAGACTATAAATTACAAAAACAACTAGTGCATGAAAAATAGGAATAACATGGTGGTGTTCATATCCCAACCTAGTGATGACTGCAGGTCCTCTTTTGGAGATCCTCTGAGCCCCTGCAGGATCCACGGGAGACAATCATGCCAAAATTTATCTTTCAGGGGAGCCGTCAGAGCAGCCTTCAGAGCAGTGAAATCGCTTGCAGTGGCCATTGGACTGCGGGTGATATGCCGCGGTGTGATGTAGCCTAATGCCGACGTTCTGGGCTATCACAGCCCCGAGGTGTGACAGGAATTGGGGACTGCGGTCGGAGGAGGTATCAGATGGCGTGCCAAACTGAGTGACTCAGAGGCCGATGAACGCTCGAGCCACGTCTACGGCTGTCATCGGTGTTAGAGGGACGACCTCTGGCCACCTGGTGGTGTGGTCCATCCTGGTAGGAAGGAGCGTGAAACTGCAGGAGAAGGGTCAAGGACCAACAAGGTCCACACTGGCTTGGTCACACCGTCGTTCAGGGACCTCAGAAGATGCCTGAACATAACAATTAATTTTTACCTGCTGGGCACTCGACGCAGGCTGCAACCCACATCCTTTCCAAAGCTGTGCCACACAAATTTTAGTGCGTCCAGGTTCTGTGAGGCCTTCCGGTCCAGATGTGAGAGGCCATCGATGGAGATAAAAACAATCTGCCTCCAGTTTGCAGGCACGATGGGGCAAGGGCAACCAGTTGAGACATCGCACAGGACTTAATGTCAGTCAGCTGTGGGCCCATGACTGCACTTCAGTAAGACTGGCCCTCTGGGCCAGTAGCTTGGTTGGTCACCATGCCCGCATAGTCATACGCCATGAGTATTGCCTCAATGGTTGGCCATGAGAGGCAATCACCTATGGTATTACTTTTCATAGAACATAGAATAGTACAGCACAGTACAGACCCTTCAGCCCACAATGTTGTGCCGAGCCTTAAACCCTGCCTCCCATATAACCCCCCACCTTCAATTCCTCCATATACCTGTCTAGCAGTCTCTTAAATTTCACTAGTGTATCTGCCTCCACCACTGACTCAGGCAGTGCGTTCCATGCACCAACCACTCTCTGAGTGAAAAACCTTCCTCTAATATCCCCCTGAACTTCCCACCCCATACCTTAAAGCCACGTCCTCTTGTACTGAGCAGTGGTGCCCTGGGGAAGAGGCGCTGGCTGTCCACTCTATCTATTCCTCTTAATATCTTGTGTACCTCTATCAGATCTCCTCTCATCCTCCTTCTCTCCAAAGAGTAAAGCTCTAGCTCCCTTAATCTCTGATCATAATGCATACTCTCTAAATCAGGCAGCATCCTGGTAAATCTCCTCTGTACCCTCTCCAATGCTTCCACATCCTTCCTATAGTGAGGTGACCAGATATGTTTTCCCCCTGACCGGTTGTATATCAGTTGTAAACTCTGATATGTAGGCCAGGTGGTGTTGTTACTTTGTAGACGAAGGGTCTAATATTTTGGCCATTGCATACACGAGGGGTTTGTGGTCAACAAACCCTGTGAAATGGCGACCCTCTAGAAGAAAGCGAAAATGGTGGACAGCCAGATAGAGACCGAGAAGCTCACGGTCAGTCATCTTGCACTTCTTTTTTCAGGGGGACAGAGCTGCTGTCTGAGGAAGGTGAGCAGCTGTTCATGCACGGCACCCACAGAATTGTCAGTAGTAATGGCTACAGGTGCTTTGGGGAGGAGATGCGCCAACAGGGTTATGTTAGAAAGAGCTCGTTTGGCGTCAATGCCCTGGTCATGCCCACTGACCAGTCAAGCACGTGTTAGGGGCTCTGCCTTTAAGCACACTATACAGGGGGGGTATAATTTCAGCAGCTTGCAGAACAAAGTGGTGACAGACCTAAAAGCTCCCGTAGTTTTTTAGTAGTGCAAAGTGGTGGGAAATTCATAGAAGTGACTACTTTTGAAGGAAGGGGTTTTGCCCCTTCTGTGGAGATTCAATGGGTAAGAAAGTCAATGGTTGGCAACCCAAATGGGCATCTAGCAGGGTTAATAATCAACCCGTGTTGGCTTAAGGGCTTGAAAAGATGAGATATGTGTTCGGATTTGGATGCATTGGTGACAAGTATGTCACCCAGGTAAAACAAGAAGAAACGCTAAGCTTTTTAATACACCCTTTGGAAAGACTGCTGCATTTTCCAGTGCAAACAGCATGCACAGAAACTCAAAGAGGCCGCTAATCATGTTCAGGCAGGTGTTCAAGTAGACTCACCACTCATGCGGCTGTGGAGTTGCTAATTGACGTTACCACATAGTAATGTTGTTGGTGGAGATTTCTTGAGTCGCAGCGTGTACAAACCAAGCAACAGCACTTTGCTCCCAAAACTCCGGCAGTTTCAAAGTGACTGCATCGGCCGACGTGTTCAATAGCTCTGGATCATCCTAGAGCATTGGGGTCACCAATGTAGGTTTTTGCAAATAAAACGACGTGAAGCCAAATTTGGAGTATTGTGTATAGTCCCGGTCACCGAATTTTAGGAAAGATGTCTATAAAATTGAGAGAGTACAGAGGAGATTTACTAGAATGTTGACAGCAGGAATTCTGCAGATGCTGGAAATTCAAGCAACACACATAAAAGTTGCTGGTGAACGCAGCAGGCCAGGCAGCATCTCTAGGAAGAGGTGCAGTCGACGTTTCAGGCCGAGACCCTTCGTCAGGACTAGAATGTTGCCTGGGTTTCATCTCCTCAGTTACAGAGAAAGGTTGAACAAGCTGGGTCTTTATTCTTTGGAGCGTAGAAGATTGAGGGGGGACTTGATAGAGGTATTTAAAATTATGAGGGGGGTAGAAAGAGTTGACGTGGATAGGCTTTTTCCATTGAGAGTGGGGAAGATTCAAACAAGAGGACATGAGTTGAGAGTTAAAGGACAAAAGTTTAGGGGTAACATGAGGGGGAACTTCTTTACTCAGAGAGTGGTGACTGTGTGGAACGAGCTTCCAGCAGAAGTGGTTGAGGCAGGTTCGATGTTGTCATTTAAAGTTAAATTGGATAGATATATGGACAGGAAAGGAACGGAGGGTTATGGGCTGAGTGCAGGTTGGTGGGACTAGGTGAGAGTAAGAGTTTGGCACAGACTAGAAGGGCTGAGATGGCCTGTTTCAGTGCTGTAATTGTTATATGGTTATATGGTTAAGCATTTTATGTTTAAGAAAAACCGTAACAACTCATTTATTGTACTCCAAAACCAGAACACAAAGCACAGCAAAAACAACTTCATGTAATTCCGTCATCACGTCAGACAAGCCCCTTAAAGTGAACCATAACCCAATGTGATGGAATTCAACAGAAAGTTTCATACAGCACACTGGCAATGCCGATGGGGACAAGCAATAATTGGTCTTAACCAAAGTCATGCAGTTGCTGAAGGCACCAAGAGGCATACAGACAGTGTCAGTATAACCAACCCCCAAAACTCAAAGACTTGAGTTCGGAGTTAAATGCAAGAGAATCAAACACTATTTGAGCCTTTCAATTTGTTAAGTAGAAAGAGTGCAAACAGGCAGCTGACAGCCAGCCTGGCTCCACTGGGTGTCTTGGTGTGGATGGGAGCCTTCTGTTCTAATTAGATTTGAGGGAGAATGGAGGAATTTAAGGTGGGGGGTTATATGGGAGACAGGGTTTGAGGGTCGGTACAACATTGTGGGCCGAAGGGCCTGTACTCTGCTGTACTATTCTATGTTCTATGTTCTAGAAGCTTAAAAAACAAATGAGGGTGGGCAAACTAGTGCCTGTGCAAAATGAAGCCATGTAAGAAAGAGATCCTGCAGAGAGAGGTTCAGATATATACTGTACGTCACCAGCATTTGCGGCCTCACACAGAATGAACAATGTTTTGCATAGTGAGATATTAGAGAAATTACAGAATCAATTTAATCTAACCCCCTTGGAGATGATAGAAATTAACAACCAACAATAACAAACACAAGAGCTTCTGCTAGAAATCCAGAGAAGACACAAAATGCTGGAGGAATTCAGCAGGTCAGGTAGCACCCATGGAAAGGAATGAAGAGTCAACACTTCAGACCATGACCCTTCACCAGGGCTGGAAAGGAAGCAGGAAGCATCTTCTTACTCTCACTTCTTCCCCTCTCCCTTTCCAGTCCTGATGAAGCGCCTTGGCCTGAAAAGTCGACGCTTTAATCCTTTCCATGGATGCTGCCTGACTTTCTGAGTTCCTCCAGCATTTTGTGTGCTTTGCTTTAGCAAAAACTAATAGCCAGGCTAAGTCATTCAGAATTAAATAGTGATGTTAAAGAATTTGCAATTTTTTTTCACATTCCCTAACTGAGCACATTGGAAAAAATTCACATGTGATTTAACAGATTTTAAAAAATGTGTATAAATTATTGTACTTTATAGATTAACATTCGAACTTCTATGTTGCTTCTATGTTAATAGCCACTTGCATAAACAAAGGTTTGAAAGACATGAAGGAATTGTCACTATGAATTATCATCACACAGTTGCAGTAAAGATGGGAGTTTCAATGCAAAACCCAGCTTCTAAGAGCAAGTTTGATGTGTAAAGTGAGACAGGTGGGAAAAGTTGTTTCCATTGGAGAAACCTAACACCAACATACTGGTTAGGAACAGTAAAATACTTCAACAGTAAAATAAAAGGGCACATAACTTTAGAGTGAAATCTTAGAT
Source organism: Mobula hypostoma (assembly GCF_963921235.1). Lineage (NCBI taxonomy): Eukaryota > Metazoa > Chordata > Chondrichthyes > Myliobatiformes > Myliobatidae > Mobula > Mobula hypostoma. The sequence goes on along the minus strand of NC_086121.1, from coordinate 29,863,457 downwards.
CAAGGACAGCAAGCTGAAATAATGCCCGCCATAAAATTAAAATAGAGTGTGCTGGAAATGCTCGGCAGGTCAGGCTGAGGGGAGAATCCAATGTTAGTATTTCGAGTCAATAATTCTCATGGTTTTCAAGGCCTATGGGTCTGTGCTGCTGTCCCTATGACAGATGATTGACCCGACACATCAAGTCTCTTTCTCTCTTCACAGGTGCTACCTGACCTGCTGGGTGTGTTTGCAGCATCTTTGGCACTTATTTATCTGTGGTGCTCAGCATTTGGATAACGGCAGCGGAGTGTAGGCTCAGAGTAAAAGAAAAAAAAGACACAGAAACACGAGGAATTCTGCAGATGCTGGAAATTCAAGCAACACACATCAAAGTCGCTGGTGAACGCAGCAGGCCAGGCAGCATCTCTAGGAAGAGGTACAGTCGACATTTCGGGCTGAGACCCTTCGTCAGGACACAGACACAGAAAGCTGCAATGGAAAGGTCTGGATAACCTTAGGGAAAGATCAGAAGTTTCTGTTAGGCAGGCTGTTCACGTCAAACCCTTGGTGGTTATTCTTGGACCCATGGTAGTGTAGTGGTTGGCACAATGCTACCAGTGGCCCCGGTTCAATTCCCACCACTGTCCTAAGGGGTTTGTACGTTCTCCCCATGACCACATGGGTTTCCTCCAGGTGCTCGGTTTCCCCCACAGTCTACAGATGGTAGGTTAATTGGTCATTGTAAATTGTCCTGTGATTAGGCTAAGGTTAAATTGGGGTTGCTGTTGGCGTGGGTCAAAGGGCCGGAAGAGCCAATTCTGTGCCGCATCTCAATCAATCAATCAATCAATAAATAAATCAATAAATTAATCGATTGATTGATTGATTGATTGATTGATTCATTCATTCATTCATTCCTTGGCGTTATTATATCACAGAATCTGTCCAGGGGCCAGCAAGCAACTGTCATCACAAATAAAGCATGTCAGCACCCCTACATTCTTCAAAGTTTGCGTAGATTCAGCATGTCACCTCAAACTCTGACAAACTTCTCTAGATGCACGGTGGAGAGGGTCCTGACTGGTGGCATCGTGGCCTGATATGGAAATACCATTGCTCAGGACCAGAGGAGTCTACAGAAAGTGATGGATGCAGCACAGTCCATCACAGGCAAAGCCCTCCCCACCATTGAGCACATCGACATGTGCAGTGCCACAAGAAAGCAGCGTCCATCATCAAGGACCCCCACAGCCCAGACAATGCTCTCTTCTCACTGATGCCATCAGTACAGGAGCCTTAGGTCCCATGCTACCAGGTTCCGGAACAATTAGTACTCTACAACTATCAGGCTACTGAACCAGCGTAGATAACTTCACTCAGCTCAACTCTGAACTGATTCCACAACCTACAGATTCACTTTCAAGGACTCTACAACTCATGTTCTCAGTATTATTCATTTATTTATTTGCACAATTTGTCTTTTTTCACATTGGTTGTTTATGTGTCTTTGTTATGTATAGTTTTTCATAAATTCTGTTCTATTTCTTTATTATCCTGCAAATCCCATAAGAAAAATGAATCTCAAGATAGCATATGGTGACATTTACGTACTTTGATAATAAAATTACTTTGACTTTTTGACTTTCAAGTGTGCAAATCCCACAACAGCGGAAGTGCATCTTCCTGTGTTACATACCCCGTAACTGGGTTGCCAAACCAGCAGAAATGGATCACTCAGTTGGAGTCTAGATTACTAGAACTAAGAAAGTTTTATTAAAGAAACAAGCAACACAGTAATTGAAAGGATAATGAATGCAACAGTTTAGCAATGATAAACACACATGTGCACAGAATTAAGATAACAGCATCAATCAAGCTCTATCGTTGTCTAGGGGTAAATGACCAAATTTCAAAGTGACACAACAGTTCAGTCCAATTTAGTTCAGTTCGCAGTAATCGTTGCCATGGCGATGGACAACGTGGGGGGAGAGAGAGAGAGAATGGGAACAACTGATCATTCAGACACGGCTTCACTCACAGACCGGCGATATGGCTCACAAGCAACTTTTGGGCAGGTCCTTGGTGATGTCACCTGAGGTCACCGACTGTGGCCCCTCCTCCAGATGCGGTCAATCCTCTGCGGTGAACCCGGCACCCAAGCAAGGGTGGACACACACCAGGTTCCTGCTAATCGTACCTTTCCACCCTGTGCGTTGTCCGGTACTTCCCACCGACTCGTGAGAGGCGCACTGCTTCCAGGGTCTCGTTACCTCGGGTGTCGTGTGTGTGCTGCCTTAGCGAACCTGTCCCTTTTTATCCCCCTGCTGGGGTATCGCCTGTCCATCACTTCAAACAGTTCAGGGTTCAAAGGGGGAGCCACTCCAGACAGCTCTCTCTCCCCCGTCCCTTCATTACACATCTCCAGACGCTGCTCCATTGTTCCTTATCTCTCCTTCCCCTGAGGACAGGTGGCAGACCACTTGCTGATGTCACTGATGCTAACCCAGGCCAGCAAACATCTTAATTTTATGTGTATTCTCGTCACACCTGACAGTAATATTGAAGATTGAGCATCCAGACAGAATACCAGAGTAACAGAAAAATAACACAACAAGCATTGGGACATTACCAACATGAAAGCAGTACTTCATAGTTTTACTGAGTTCAGAATGGTCCCGAAAAACTAACCAGTGGGTGTAGATTCCACATAGACTCCACAGCAACAGATACCATGAGCATCTTCCCAATGTGGAAGTGCAGAGGTGGCTCATAACCAGACCAGATAGACCACACCAAGAGGAAAATGTAAGCTATCTCCCCCTTCACCATTCCCCATTCCCTTTTCCCTCTCTCACTTCATCTCCTTACCTACCCTTCACCTCCCTCAGGTGCTCCTCCCCTTTTCCTTTCTTCCATGGCCTCCCGTACTCTCCTATCAGATCCCGCCACCCCCCGCCCCACCGTCTCCAGATCTGTATCTCTTTCACCAATCAGCTTAAGCTCTTTACTTCACCCCTCTCACCTCCTCCCCTGGTTTTACTTATGTTTCTTCCTCCCCTCCCCACATCTGCTAACTCGGACTCCTCATCCTTTTCTCTCTGGTCCGGATGAAGTGTCACGGCCCGAATCGTCAACTGCACTCTTTTCCGTAGGTGCGGCCTGGCCTGCTGAGCTCTTCCTGCATTTTGTGTGTGTTGCTTGGATTTCCAGCATCTGCAGACTCTCTTGTTTGTGTTAGAATAGGGAACAGCTTCTTTCCCCAAACTGTGAGACTAATGATCTCTCTGCCACCACTCAGGCCTCACCACGTATGAAGCACCAGCGGCTTCACACTGCTTAATTTTTAACTTGTGTCATAAATTAATCTTATTTGTTAATTTATTGGTGCTGATATTACTTAATGTGCTGCATGTGAGTTATATGTACAGTGTTGTGCACCTTGGCCTGGAGGAACATTCAAGTTGAATGAACTTGAACTTGAAATTGCACTGCTGGTGGACAGCAATAATTTAGAGAGAATTAAGATAAAGCAATGGGACTGTACTTCCATAATATCCTGTAGAAAAAAAAATCAGATCCAGTTTTGCTTCATAAGTACTGATAGGATAGAGACTAATCTGATATTCATGTTATTGTAGATGCCACAAGATGCTGGAATCCAGAGCATAAGATAAACTGCTGAAATAACTCAACAGGTCAAGCAGCATCTGGGGATGCAAAGGGATAGTTGAAATTACATTGAGCTGAGAGGGCGGGGTGAGATAGAGGCTGGAAGGTGATAGGTGCAACTAGATGAGTGGGTTGATGGGCAGAAGAACCTGAGTGGAGAGGAGGAGGAGAGAGGAGCATTGAGATACAGGTCATAATATGAGTTGAGGAAGTGGGGGGATGGGGAGTGCTGAGAGAAGTAGCCCTCTACTGCCATGACAAGGGAAAACTCAAAACTAAAAGAACTTTACCTGCTTGGGTAGCCCAATGATAGGAACAGGAATTTTCCAGTTCCAGTTTCCCCATGCTTTTCTACTTCCACCAACCCATTCAGGATCTCTCTTCCCTTTGTTCATCCATTCCATTCCTCCCCCTCCTCCATTACCTAGATTCATCATGCTCTCCCACCAATCATTCTGTCCTCATCAGGCTCCACTTATCACTTCCCTATCCTTCCTTGCCTCTCTCCCACCTGGTTCTACCTGCCCATCATCTTTCCCTCACCTGGTTCCACTTATTACCTTCTCTGTCTCACCCCTCAGTGTTACTTCTTGAAATCAGCTACCTTCCTTCTGCATGCTCAGTCCTGACCTGAAAGAAACAAAATTATATCATCTCAGTGACCGCAGTTACAGAACTATAGTCCACTGCACTGTAATGGCCGCAATCTGCCATTAAGCAATCTTGACAACATGAGATCCTGGTCCTGCCAAGAGCCCTGCCCAATGAACGGCCGGTTCTGCTTGGATAGATTCCCGGAAATTTCATTGGACAGCTTCCTTACTCCAATAATTGTGACCTCTAATTAACAGAACTGATCAAAATAACAATCCACAACTGTAATTAATGTTCCTGGGAGCTTTCTCCAGCCTGTGTACAGTGTTGTTCTGGAAAAAGCATCTCTATTCCTGGAAAGCCCAGAAGAATCCTGGAAGATTGGCAACCATACTAATTAAAATATCTTGCGCTCCATTTAGAAGCAGTCAAAGGACCACTTTATTAATCAGGTGGACATACAGGAGATTCTTGCAAGAGCCTAGGCTTAATCAACACTGAGGGTGGATGGGTAGGGAGGGGTATGCAAGGGCTCAACTCATATTTCCTAATGAGGCTATGTATTTACACAAAACTTCAGCTGCTTACAGTGATTGCAAAATGACATATGTTTCTGATTATGTTTATGGGAACTATTTATAGCCAGTCTTTAACTATAGATGGGATAGGCTTAGAAAACAAAGAATATCTGAGAGACTCCTGATTGGAAATTGGTCGTCCAGGAAGCATAGTAACAGTGCGATAGTGTACCACCTGGCATCAATACCACAAACTTCCCTTTCAAAATTACTTTGCAAGTTGCTCAAAATAATGTTATCTTTAGCAACAGCTTTTGGGAAATGGTCATGGACATTGTTAAGATCCACAAGGTCTTCCCTTTCACAATGACTTTGTAGTCATTTTGTTGCTAGACAGCATTATTTTAACTACCTTGCAAAGTATGTTTGAAAGGGAAGGCCTTGTGGATTTTCGCAATGACAGTGACTATTTGTTCTACGCCCCAGAACACCTGGAACTTAGAATTATTATCAACTGTTAACATCACACAGAAACAGAATTCAGATTTTGTAATTGGTAACTTTATAATCCTCTGGCAATAAACTGGGCGGTCCATGTGAGTTTCACATCAGGACAATAGATCCCTTTAGCTCTGATGTCAAATCCAGTTCAAGTCAGATGCGATCAAGTGGAAAACTGGCAGAGCCTGAACTGCACAAAGCCAGAGGCAACATCACTAAGGTGGACCTATATAAAATATTCGGACCTGCCTCTCAGTTTTTTTGCAGTACCTTACTTCCCCTTTTCTATTTTCTATATATGGCTTATAATTTAAATTTTTAATATTTACTATCGATTTGTACTCTAGGGAGCACGAAGCGCAGAATCAAATATCGCTGTGATGATTGTACGTTCTAATATCAATTGCTTGGTGACAATAAAGTATAAAGTAAAACTAACTCGATGTTGAAGGAAGAAAGCACAGAGCTTTTGTTCTTTGTACTGTATATCCTGATTAATTCACACTGCTTATCACGCTGTATTTTCAGAGTTCTCTGTGCTTTCTATGTGGATTACAGAAGTACAGAATAAATTGTTAGCTAGCATCTGCTGCAGCAAATCAGCAGTGCGTTTCATCGCAGCATCCATGACAATTCTCCACATCCAAAAATGGAGAGAGTTATAATGCACAGAGTGGCTACCATATTTGCACAAACAGTGGTGCTAGATAGTTCGTGAACCCTGTAGAACTTCCTCTGTTTCTGCAAAAATATGACCTAAAATATGATCAGATCTTCATGCAAGTCCTAAAACTAGATAAAGAGAACCCAATGAAATAAATAGCACAAAAAACATTATACTGTACTTGCTCATTTATTTATTGAGAAAAATGATCCAATATTACATGTATTTGTTGGAAAAAGTACAGTGCCTATGAGAAGTATTTCCCCCCACCGGAAGCTTTATTATTTTATAGCATTGAATCATAATTTGGTTATTAAAAGAATAAGTATATTTCACTATTTTTTTTCTCATTAGATGTGTCACAACCATGCGGCAATGCAGCAGATATGGCAATTGCACTTGTGAATATGCACGTGTCAGCTAATTATTATTTCATTGTGATAGTACTTAACCCCATTCATTCCGTCGTTATGTTTGTCATGACTTGGACACAGCACAGCACCGCTTCGCTGCCTGTTTGCCTTTGGCCTTGACTGAGAAAATGGACTGTCGAGTCAACTGACTCTGAAGACTAGCGGTATTCCTTTTATATTTAGTTGTTCTTTTCAGCCGCCATGTAGGCTTCGTTTTCCATTTGAGAGTTTTAGTTAACAGCCCTGTTTGGCCTCACGTTTATTGTTTTCTTTTCCCTTTAACACTGTTTGCATTAAAGTCTGTGAACTCTCGACCCGCCTCAGTGTTTCTCACTCCGCACTTGGGCCATATCCGAAACTGGTGACAAGATGCAGAAAATCCCTTAGTCACCTTCTCAGATGAAAAGCCAAGTAATTTCATCCCTATGGGATTTCTATGGGATTTCTTTCCCAGGTCATTTGTTGCAATGAAGTAAATCGATCCAAATGCAATGACAATTGTTGTTGCCCTTTCTTTAGGCTCCCACTACTGCTCTGCAAAACAATGCACAAAGTCTGCTCACTGAAAAGTATGTATTTATATTATGGACCCAATTCCCTTGGTCTGCCCCTTTGCCAAATATGTGCTAACTGGCAAGTTAATTGACTATTGAAAATTGTCTTTGTGTAGGTGGGCATTAGAAGAATTGATAGTTGTGTGTAATAGAATAAGTTGTATTGAAAACAGGCTTTGGGATTGCTCTGAATCTCAATGGGCCGAATGCCAGGATCTGGGTTTATTGCTGAATCCAAATGCAGTAATAGTGTAATGTTCACTTAATAAGGAACCAGAAAGTTAATGTTTCAAACGACGGTATGTCATGCTCATCAAATCTTATCAAGTTTAAGCTCACTGTCTGTGGCTGTAATTTTTACAGACTTCTATGTGCATTTTATGGTGTGACTAGGAAATTAGGTTTTTTCAGTGGCTCGGATGCGGTAAGTGTTGATGCTAGAGCCCCACCGAAGGTCGGGAGAGAGATAAGAAAAGGCGCAGCTTTGGGTAAGGGTGGTCAACCTCCAAAGTTATATCTCCAGATTGCTCCCTGTGCCACAGGCTAGAGCAGGCAGGAATGGGCTGATAGCACGGATGAGTGAGGGACTGCAGAGGTGGTGCAGGGAACAGGGTTTCAAGTTCTTGGATTACTGGAACCCTTCCAGGGGAAGGGATGACCTGTACAGGAGGGTTGTGTCGCACCTGAACAGGAGGGCAACCAATATCATGGCTGTGAGGTTTGCAAATGCCACTTGGGAGGGTTTAAACTAGCTTTGCAGGAGCTGGGATCAGGTCAGTAAATGAAGGATCGACCAGGAAGGTAGATGTCCGGGAAAGTATTGAAAGGTAAAATTGAAACAACGGGTATGATGGGTTAGATAGCTGTATACAGCGGGCAGCGTCGTTTTGCGGGCGGCGGAGCAAGCCAGTAGCAGAGTGAAGGCTTAAGGGCTTTGGCTCAACGGGCTTAGGCAGAAACTAGCGAGGCAAAGTAGGTTTGGTTTTCAATTTTTCCTGTTACTTGAGGAAAGGGGGAAGTATGAGTGTGAGGGCAGCTAGTTGTTCTTGGTGTCGGATGTGGGAGGTCCTAGAGTCTCCAAGCCTCCCGGATGTCCACATCAGCGCCAGGTGCACTGAGCTGCAGCTCCTAAGGGACTGTGTTAGGGAACTGGAGCTGCAGCTCAATGACCTTCGTCTGGTCAGGGAGAGTGAGGACTTGATAGAGAGGAGTTACAGGCAGGTGGTCACACCGGGGCCACAGGAGGCAGACAAGTGGGTCACGATTAGGAGGGGGAAGGGGAAGTGTCAGGTACTAGAGAGTACCCCAGTGGCTGTGCCCCTTGACAATAAGTACTCCTGTTGGAGTTCTGGTGGGGGGAGGGGGCAACAGCTTACTTGGGGGAAGCAACGGTGGCCGTGCCTCCGGCACAGAGTCTGGCCCTGTAGCTCAGAAGGGTAGGGAAAGGAAGAGGACGGCAGTAGTAATAGGGGACTCGATCGTTAGGGGGTCAGATTGGCAATTCTGTGGACACAGTCAGGAGACCTGGATGGTAGTTTGCCTCCCTGGTGGCAGGGTCCGGGATGTTTCTGATCGCGTCCAAGATATCCTGAAGTGGGAGGGTGAGGAGTCAGAGGTCGTGGTACATATAGGTACCAATGACATAGGTAGGAAAAGGGAAGAGGTCCTGAAAGAAGAATATAGGGAGTTAGGAAGGGAGTTGAGAAGAAGGACTGCAAAGGTAGTAATCTCGGGATTACTGCCTATGCCACATGACAGTGAGAGTAGGAATGGAATGAGGTGGAGGATAAATGCGTGGCTGAGGGATTGGAGCAGGGGGCAGGGATTCAAGTTTCTGGATCATTGGGACCTCTTTTGGGGCAGGTGTGACCTGTACAAAAAGGACGGGTTGCACGTGAATCCCAGGGGGACCAATATCCTGGCGGGGAGATTTGCGAAGGCTACTGGGGAGACTTTAAACTGGAATGGTTGGGGGGTGGGAATCAAATTGAAGAGACTAGGAGAGAGGAGGTTAGTTCACTAATAGAGAAAGCTAGTAGACAGTGTGTGAGGGAGGATAGGCAGGGGACAGAAAACGGGAGCACTCAGACCGAAGATGTAGGGGAGAAGGAAGAAAAAGATAACAAAGTTGTTTGTACCATCAGTGATAAACAGGGAGTAAGAGGTGGAGAGTTTCTTAAATGCATCTATTTTAATGCTAGGAGCATTGTAAGAAAGGTGGATAAGCTTAGAGCATGGATTGATACCTGGAAGTATGATGTTGTAGCTATTAGTGAAACATGGTTGCAGGAAGGGTGTGATTGGCAACTAAATATTCCTGGATTTCGTTGCTTCAGGTGTGATAGAATCGGAGGGGCAAGAGGGGGAGGTGTTGCATTGCTTGTCAGAGAAAATATTACAGCGGTGCCCTGGCAGGATAGATTAGAGGACTCGTCTAGGGAGGCTATTTGGGTGGAATTGAGGAATGGCAAAGGTGTAGTAACACTTATAGTGGTGTATTATAGACCACCTAATGGGCAGCCAGAATTGGAGGAGCAAATTTGTAAGGAGATTGCAGATATCTGTAGTAAGCACAAGGTTGTGATTGTGGGAGATTTTAATTTTCCACACATAGACTGCGAAACCCATTCTGTAAACGGGCTGGATGGTTTGCAGTTTGTAAAATGTGTGCAAGATAGTTCTTTGCAGCAATACATAGAGGTACCAACTAGAGAAGGGGCAGTGTTGGATCTCCAGTTAGGGAATGAAATAGGTCAGGTAACAGAGGTATGTGTTGGGGAGCACTTCGGGTCCAGTGATCACAATGCCATTAATTTCAATATAATTATGGAGAAGGATAGGACTGGACCCAGGGTTGAGATTTTTGATTGGAGAGAGGCTAACTTTGAGGAGATGCAAAAGGATTTAGAAGGCAGGTTCGATGTTGTCATTTAAAGTTAAATTGGATAGCTATACGGACAGGAAAGGAATGGAGGGTTATGGGCTGAGTGCAGGTTGGTGGGACTAGGTGAGAGTGAGAGTTCGGCACGGACTAGAAGGGCTGAGATGGCCTGTTTCCGTGCTGTAATTGTTATATGGTTTATATAGATCTTTTGCAGACATGGGCAGAGAAATGGCAGATGGTGTTTAACCCAGATAAATCTGAGATGTTGCACTTTGCAAAGAGATAGTACATTGTTAAAAGCAAGACTTTACTTAGCAGAGAGATCTTGGGGTCCAAGTTTATAGCTCCATGAAAGTGGCTACATAGATCGATAAGGTGGTTAAGGTGGCTTATGGAATACTTGCTTTTATTCGTCGAGGCACTGAGTTCAAAATTCAAGGGAGTATGTTGCAAGTTTATAAAATTTTGGTTAGGCCACATCTGGAGTGTTGCATATAGTTCTTGTTGCCCCCCCCCCCCCCGATAGGCTTTGGGGAGGGTGCAGATGTAGTTTACCAGGATGCTGCCTGGTTTCAAGGGCATTTGCTATGATGAGAGGCTGGACAAACTTGGGTTGTTTTCTTTAAAGCAGCGGAGGCTGAGGGGAGACCTGATAGAGGTTTATAAGATTATGAGAGGCATAGGTAGAGTAGACAGGGAATATCTTTTCCCCAGGGTCAAAATTCCGGAGGACATACACTGAAGTTGAGAGGGAGTAGTTCCCAAGGGGATGTGAGGGGTAAGTTTTTTACTCAAAGTAGTGGATGCCTGGAATGCGCTGTCTGATATGGTGGTAGAGGCAAATACATTAGAGGGTTTTAAGAGACGTTTAGATAGGCACATGACGATGAGGAAGATGGGGAGATATGGACATTGTGTACGTAGGAGGGATCCATTTTTTGAGGGTTTTTGACTTACTTTTTAGCTGGTCCAGCGCAACTTTGTGGGCCGAATGGCCTGTTCCTGTGCTGCACTGTTCTTTGTTCTACATTATTCTATGACATAAAGCAGAGAAGGGGAAATTGGCATGGAGCCTGACTGGCCAGATATGGCTTGAGATCCCCATCAAGATATTGTTAAAGCATCAAGCTTTCACTGTATTTACTAACAAATTAAACAATTACTGGAATGTCAGATATCCAAGCCTACTACTGAAAAAGAGGCAGCTTTGTAAATACTGGGATGAATACAGTAGATTATCAAGATATATTAATTCATTGAGGCAATATGCAACATAGCACAAATTGATTTCTATACAGAATTATGAGGTAATCCAATATGCCTAGGACCTGTAATACACAGTGCGAAGATTTTAGACACTATGGTTCAAATTCAGTGAACTTCAGGGGCATAGATAAGGCAAGTGTACACAGTTACAGTCTGTGAGCCCGACATGGTGATGAATGGAAGAGTCCAGACATTGTTAGTGGTGTCTGACTCCATTCTACATAAGCCTGGACATCACTTCCAAAATTTTGGATCAAGCATACGTAAGAATAGGTACTTTCTATTGCCATCTCATGACGATACAATTGTTGCACCAACCACCCCCAGGTGAAATACCGTTGCCAAGATGGAGGAGCTACATGCAGACTTATAAACAATGTTGAAATAAACTCATAAAGTACATCACCCAGGGACCTCTGGATGTGACAAGAAGAATGTTATTTAAAGCAAACACAACCAGGGGATGCTGCATAATGTAGCACGGAGTCAGAAGAGAGTCTGAGCAAAGCAATGTGGGTCATTAGAGGAGAAATAGAGTATATAGTAGGGCTGCAAAAAATTGATTTTGGACCCATGTGCTGGACTCATATGTCACAGATGTTCGACGGAATAATAGAAAAATATACCTGCAGTGGGGAAAGACCACAATCTAGTTTTCCTCCATTAGATAGGAAAGTATTCACTTCTCATTGTCGGATGGGGTAGATAAAGCCACTTCAACAGCTGGGCTTTTAAGCCAAAAACCTACCAAATGTATGAAGGCCAGGAAAGGAGATACTTTCACTTATTTATTGGGTTGGCAGCAGCTAATAAAAAATGAAACAATAACAATGTAAGTTCTCTAGTACCTGGTTGGTCACTGAGGCACAGATTTATAAAGCAGCCAATGAAGTGAGAGAAGAAGATATCAAAGCTTTTAAGAACTGTAACATTCTCCATACAACAATACGAATGGCGGATTCTGGATATTTTGGAGGTGTCAGAGAAATTGTGTGCAATGTTCACACATATTTGATGGGAAAATGGGATGTTCAACACATACTTGAGGGAATCTCTCTTGCACTCTCATAGATCTGAGGGATTTATTGATCCACAACATGCAGGACTGAGGGAGCCTCTCTTGATAGAAGCAGACTGAAGCCCAGCAATGTGTTTCGGCTCCTGTCTCAGTGTCATGTCCAAATCCAGAGTTGACACTTTTGATTTTCGCATGGCAGACTGGATAACAGCCAACATGAAATTACATAGGAACACAGCAGGGAAAGGCACTGATATTTTAAAGACTAAAATTCTGTGGCAAACATCATGAATGGCAGAAAGAGAAATGCCTGATTTATGGGAATGAATGGCATGTATGTAAAGAGATAAATCGCAGCACAGAGCGAGGTAGATTAGAAGCACAGGGTAGTATTAAAGTGGCAAAGCATGTTCACAACGTCATGCAAGCTAACTACAATTCCTTCGTGATAATCTGAGCACGCAGTCAATAACATAATAGAAATAAAGCAAATTGGTGCAGCTACTAGAAATCTGGAACAAAGCAGAAGACAACAGCAATAGATATGTGCTAATTCTGACACCCTGTGTTAAATTCCATCTCTTGGACCTAATGCATTCACTTACACATGGGAATGGAATGCAGCCGCACTTCCACTCATGAGCAGAGCTTCAGGAATATCTAAAGACTTGTCCCCAGTGATCCCTCTGTGCTCGTCCTCTTAACCAATTCAAGTTAAGTTGCAGGAAAACTTCTCAGCTCATCTGGGCTTTAAGGACTCAACATTAAAATTTAATGACTTATAGAAAATTTGAGCACTGTACACGTCCTGAAGTGTCTCAGCCCGAAATGTCAATTGTTTACTCGTTTCCATAGATGCTGCCTGGCCTGCTGAGTTCCTCCAGCCTTCTGTGTGTGCCACTATTTACACCACCTCTAAGTTTATTGTAATTTTGATTTTTCCATTTAGCACCCCTATCTTTGCCTTCCAGCATCATCTCTTTCATTGAATCGGCTTTACTGTTTTCAACCCTATCAGCGACCTTCCTACCTCCATCATCTTCCTGGTTCTTAAAATTTATTTGTCCTGAAAGCCCCTCCAGAGCCTGTCATGTTTCAATAAGGTAGCCTCTCATTCAAATCAACTCCAACAAATTTAAGCCGAAACTTAGCAATAACCTAGACAGTATTCCCTCAAAAGAAAGCACTTTCATTCCCAGGAATGAACCCAGTGAATATTCTATGAACCAGCATCAATGGAAGTACATCCCTCCCTAAGTAAGGAGACTTCCAAATTTTCAGATGTAATTCCATTAATGTGCTACATTCATATAGCTTTATCCCCTTTATTGTCCATCACTTATAAAATTAAGGCCAGTATTTCATTTTTCTTTCTAATTACTTATTCTACATGAATGCCAACTATTTGTTTTTTAAAATCCAATAAATAATCCTCAGTCCAAGTTATCATGTTACTCCTACATCGTATGTTCCACATCCTCTTAATAATCTCTTGTGTGGAATCTTATCAAAGTCTGCAGAAAGTCTAGAAGTACAGTATTCATTCCTTCCCCTTTATCGATTCCCCAGGTTACAATCTCAAAATCTCCAAATGATATGTCAAACATACTTCCCTTTCAATAATCCACATTGTCTTTAGCCAATCCAAATATAATGTTCAAAGCTCCTTTAATAATAGGTTCTGGTGATGTCAAGTTAACTGAACCATGGTATCCATTTTTGTTCTTCCTCCTTCCTTAAGTAATTGAGCATGAGTAGCTACCTTCCAGTATGTAGGAACTGATCAACAAACCGTCATATTAAAAAAAAATGATGCACTAAACATCTCCTTAACCTCCTACTTCAATACCATGGTCTGCAGCTCATGAAGTCATGGACACTCATTGGTTTTCAGCCATATTAAACTCTCCAGTACTATTTTTAATAAATGCTAATTTCATTCTGCCTCACACTCTGGTTCAATTATTCTCCACCATTACTGAGGTTTTCTATGTAACTACTACTTTGGTTTATATTTCCTTCTACTGCCTTTTTCATTAATATACTTACTTCCACCTCATTCTATAGGGCATTCACCAAACTTTAGCTTTTTTTGCTTCTTACTTGTCTATAGAAGCTTTTCTAGTTTGCTTTTATTCTTTTTACCTTTATATTTTGTTTCCCCTTATTTAGTAATACATTATTGTCTGAGATAGACTGAATCCTCTGATTAACTGTTAGAATCATAGGGTCATAAAAAAAACAAGCCCTTCAACCCATCTAGACCATGCCAAGCCATTTAAGCTTCCAGCCCCCATTGATCTGCATGGGGACCACAGCCCTCCATACCCCTACTATCCATGTACCTATCCAAAATTCTCTTAAATGTTGAAATCGAGCTCACATGCACCACTTGCGCTGGCAGCTTGTTCCAAATTCTCACACCCTCTGTGTGAAGAAGGTCCCCTCATGTGCCCCTTAAACTATTCACCTTTTACCCTTAACCTATGACCTCTAGTTGCAGTTACCTTTGTCAAATCTTCCCTCAAATTTCTACGTTCCGAGGAATAAAGTATTAACTTACTCAATCTTTCCTTATAAATCAGGTCCTCCAGTTCTGACAGCATCCTTGTAAATTTTCTCTGTATTCTTTCAACTTATTTACATCTTTCCATTAAGAAGGTGACCAAAACTGCACACGATACTCCAAATTAGCTCTCAACAATGTCTTATAAAACGTCAATATAACATCCTATCCCCTGTCTTCAGTAATTTGATTTATGAAGGCCGATGTATCAAAAAAATTTTTTATGCACTTTCTACCTGTGACAAGATTTTCGATGAGTTATGGTCCTGTATTCCCAAACCCCTATGTTCTAAAGCATTCCTCAGTGCCTTATTGTTCACTGTGTAAGATCTACCACCATTGTCTTACTGACACGTAAAATCTTGCACTTCTATGCATTAAATTCCATCTGCCATTTTTCAGCCCATTTTTTCAGCTGGTCCAGATCCCACTGAAAACTCTGATAGTTTTCCTCATTGTCCACTGCACACACAATATTGGTGTCATCCACAAATATGTTGATCCAGTGAACCACATTATCATCCAGACCATTGATATGGATGACAAACAACAATGGACCCAGTACTGATCCCTGTGGCACACCACTAGTCACAGGCTTCCAGTCAGAGGGGCAATCTTCTATCACTCTCTACCTTCTCCCACAAAGCCAATGTCTAATCCAATTTACTACTCATCCTGAATGCTGAGCAACTGAACCTTCTTGACCAACCTTCCATACGGGACCTTGTCAAATGCCTTGCTGAAGTCCATGTAGACAACATCCACTGCCTTGCCCTCAACTTTCCTGGTAACTTCTGTGAAAAACTTTAAGATTGGTCAGACACCACCTACCATGAACGAAGCCGTACTGAGTATCCCTAATCAGTCCATGTCTATCCAATCATTCCACGTCTATCCAAATACTCATGCATTCAGTCCCTTAGAATAGCTTCCAATAACTTTCCCACTGATGTCAGGCTCAGCAGCCTTTAATTTCCTGGTTGATTTTTAGAGCCTTTCTTAAATAGCAGAACAAATTAGCTTTCTTCCAATTCTCCAGTTCCTCACTCATTGCTAAGGATGGTTTGAATATCTTAGTTGGGGCCCCTGCAATTTCTGCACTTGCACCCACCAGGTCTGAGGGAACACCTTGACAGGCCCTGGTGTTTACTTACCTTAACTGACCTCAAGAAAGCAAACACCTCCTCTTCTGTAATCTGTATAGGGGCTATGAAGTCGATGCAGCTTTGCCTCACTTCTATAAACTCTGTGTCCATCTCCCGAGTAAATACAGATGCAGAAACACCCATTCAAGATCTCCCCATCTCTTTTGGCTCCATGCACGGATTACCATTATGATCTTCCAGAGGACCAATTTTGTTCCTTGCAATCCATTTGCTCTTAGCATATCTATAGAATCCTCTCCTTCACCTAGTCTGCGAGGGCAGTCTCATGCCCTCTTTCAGCCCTCCTGATTTCTTTCTTAAGTGTTGTCTTGCATTTCTTATACTCTATAAGACCTTGATTTGTTCCTACCTGCCCTATACCTGCTATGCACCTCCTATTTTTTCTTAACTAAGGCCTCAATATCTCTTGAAAACCAAGATTCCATAAAGCAATTATCATTATCTTTCGTTCTGACAGCACATATAAACTTTGTACACTCAAAATTTCACCAGTGAATACCTCCCACTTACCAAGTACGCCTTTTGATTGCTGGTCGCATTGCTCTATTATGGAGAGCCATTGATCATTTATTACTGCATATATTTATAATTATCATAATTTATTACCATATCAGCTTCACAATCTGCAATAACCAGCTCATACATTCACAGTTTTCTTTGTTCAAATTTAAGATTAAACTAAATCAGTGTTAACCTTAATACCGTATCATATTGTAGTTGCCTTTTCCCCCTAATTATCCCTTAATTACATTGTTACTAATCATTTCTTATTGCATAATACTAGAACTGAAATAGTATGTTCCTTTGTTGATTCATCGTTCTAGACAATTATCTCTCATATACACTTGGAGTATTGTGTCCAGTTCTGGTCACCTCACTATAGGAAGGATGTGGAAGCATTGGAACGGGTACAGAGAAGATTTACCAGGATGCTGCCGGTTTAGAAAGTATGCATTATGATCAGAGATTAAGGGAGCTAGGGCTTTACTCTTTGGAGAGGAGGAGGGTGAGAGGAGACATGATAGAGGTGTACAAAATAATAAGAGGAATAGATAGAGTGGATAGCCAGTGCCTCTACCCCAGGGCACCACTGCTCAATGTAAGAGGACATGGCTTTAAGGTAAGGGGTGGAAAGTTCAAGGGGGATATTAGAGGAAGGTTTTTCACTCAGAGAATGGTTGATGCATGGAATACACTGCCTGAGTCAGTGGTGGAGGCAGATACACTAGTGAAGTTTAAGAGACTACTAGACAGGTATATGGAGGAATTTAAGGTGGGGGCTTATATGGGAGGCAGGGTTTGAGGGTCGGCACAACATTGTGGGCCAAAGGGCCTATACTGTGTTGTACTATTCTATATAATCCTTGGGTTCATGTTTAACTATTATTAATTGGATTTGATCTGTTTATTTGTCCAGTAAAGTCTGTTTGATTATTGTATTGCTCTCGTGTAACTATGCCCCGAGGACCTACATTTACCACAACTATTCTGTCACTTGCTCTTTCTTGGTTCCACGCAACTGAATTCACTTCTTGAATTTCTGAGCAACAGTTCTTTCTCTCCCTTGTTTTTACCCCAAGTTTTGTTGTCAGCGTTATTTCCCTTCTTTTCAGTTTGCCTTCCTCTTCTAATATCCCGGAATAGTTAATTCTCATCATGGTCATTTTGCAACTACACTCTAAATTGCTTTTTAAATTGCATGTCGTTATTTCTATTGTGCCATTAGCTTATCTAGCTAGTTACAGAAAACATTTAGTTCCATTTATATTTCGATAAAGTATCATTGTTTATACTATTATATTACAGATGCGAGACGTGGACACTCACTAAGACTATTGTGGCAGGATCCTGAATTACCCCTATGAACTGTGCTCGTTTGCCCCTTTTAACTGTGCTTTTGAAAAGAGAGAGAGAGTTATTTAACACCAACAACTTGCTTTTGAAAAGAGAGAGAGAGAGAGAGAGAGACAAAGACTGCTCACAGGTTGTTTATGCTTTCTTCAAGGACATTTTGCCTGCTTGCATTTCTTACACAGAGAGAGAGGAAGGAGGAGTTATTTGAATGACAGCTGGTATCCAGTACGGGAAGATAAAATAGGTCAGATGATAGACCTCAGACACATGTTTTGGACACTGAATGAGTGTTGTTGTGCCTGCAGAAAAAGTGGGTTTTGGAGGATCAATCAGGCAGATCAATCCATCGCTCTTGCAGTGAAAAGGAAAGGGGTTGACTGGTGGGGAGTTGTCCATGTGTCCACCCTCGCCTGGGGGATAGCTCCACCACAGAAAACCAGTCCCCTTTGTTAAAGTCACAGTCGGTGACTTTTAAAGGATTTCGAAGGACAACAAGAAGATTGACGTCATCAGCTCACCTGAAGACTCAAATCTCTCCCCCCCTCTCTCCGTCACGACTCAACTCAATACCACGAACTGAACTGAACTGAACTTCACTCATCATCGTAAGACTGCATCTTTTTACCCCTAGACTTAAAGAAGCTTGGTTTTTTTTTCATACACATATTTCCACACTTACTGATGTACTTACTTTTATATATATAAACGTATATATAAAATCATTGCTAACCTGTTTGACTTATCTACATTTATATTACTGTATTGTGTAGTTTCTAATAAATATTATTAGTTAATAGCAATACTGGACTCCAAAGTGCTTTCCATCTCTGCTGGTTCTTTATTCCTGTCATGGGGTACGTGACAGTATGCAAAAGTCTCTAGATGGTTGCTATACACGAATGCTCCGGATGGCTCTTGACGTGAGTTGGCAACAGCACATGATGAACGTCCTCTATGACGACCTACCGATGCTCACCACTAAAAGCGAGGCGAGAAGACTGCAACTAGCGGGGCACTGTCTACGCCACCCCGAGCTACCTGCCAGCCTAGTCATCATATGGGAGCCCAAGCACGGGAGGATGAACCCCGGGCGCCCTCCCAAGACTACGGTCAACACGCTCCTAGAAGACAGCGGCGCGGCTAATGTAGATGGACTGAACACACTGATGAGGGAGAGGGAGAAGTGGAGAATCCGTCATCGTGCCCGACGCCGGCCCCCTAGGCCTGAGTTGACATAGTAGTAGTAGTTATATTTTTACCATTCCTACATGCTAATTGGAGGTGTTCTCTTGTTTATATTGCCAAACTCTTCAAGTTCAAGCTGATGTTTTTTTGTTATTCAGCCATATACAGGAACATGCCAAATGAAACACTGTTCCTCTGGGGCCAAGGTGCAAAGCACAGAACCAGAGTCACACGGCACATATAATTACCTTAGCAGAAAAACATATAGTTCAGTTCTGAGTTGTGCCGATTGAAGTTATCCACATCAGTTCAGAGCGCAATGGTTGCAGGGCAATAACTATTCCTAAAACCAGTGGTGTAGATCTTAAGGCTTCTGTGTCTCCTCAGTGAGAAGAGAGCCTGGCCTGGAAGATGGGGTCCTCAATGATGGATGCTGCTTTCTTGTGGCAGCGCTCCTCGTACAGTAAATGTGCTCAGTGGTGAGGTGTGCTTTTCCTGTGATGGACTGGGCTGTATTCACTACCTTCTGTCAACTTTTCCATTCTTGGCCATTGTTCCATCCATACCAGGCCAAGATGCCACCAGTTCGGATACTCTCCAATATGTATCTGTAGAAGGTTGTCACCATTTAGGTGACGTGCTGAATGTATGCAAACTTCTGAGAAAGTGGAGGTGCTGACATGCTTTCTTTGTGATCCCAGGACCGATCCTCTGTTATGATAACACCAAGGAATTTAAGATTACTGACCCTCTCCACCTCCCATCCCCTAGCTGGCTCATGGACCTCCAGCTTCTTCCTCCTGTAGTCAGTAATCATCTCTTTGGTTTTGCTGACATTGAGTGAGAGGTCATTGTTGTGACATGATTCAACCAGACTTTCAATCTCCCTCATAGGTAGCCCATAGCCCAGCACATCAATCACACAAACCAAACTTCCGTCCTTGGGCTCACTTTACACTGCATGCTGTCAGAGCAGTGCTACCAGGATAATCAAGGACATGATCCACCCAGCCAACACACTTTTCGTCCCTCTTCCCTCTGGGAGAAGGCTCAGGAGCTTGAAGGCTCGTATGGCCAGATTTGGGAACAGCTTCTTTCCAACTGTGATAAAACTGCCGAATGGATCCTGACCCGGATCTGGACCATACCCTTCAAATATCCGGACCTGCCTCTCAGATTTTTTGCACTACCTTACCTTCCCTTTTCTATTTTCTATTTATGATTTATAATTTAAATTTTTAATATTTACTATCGATTTGTACTCCAGGGAGTGCGAAGCGCAGAATCAAATATCACTGTAATGACTGTACATTCTAGTATCAATTGTTTGGGACAATAAAGTATAAAGTAAAGTAAGGTCAAGATATGTCAATTCGTCATTACATTCGATATGGCCAGCGACAGGGGTGTTGTCAACAAACTTGAATATGGCATTGGAGCTGTACTTAACCTCACAGTCGTAAGTATAAAGTGAGTAGAGCAGGGGGCTAAGCACACCGCTTTGTTGTGCACCTGTGCTGATGGTGATTGTGGAGGAGATGTTCAAAGGTTCAGTTATTATCAAAGTATGTATGTAGTATACAACTCTGAGATTCACCTTCTCCAGATAGCCACAATACAAAGATAGCCATGGAAGTCATTCAAAGAGAAACATCAAACCTACCCTCCATAGCACATAAAAAGAACGGCAACATGATCATTGACTCCCAAATGCCCCTTCCCAACAAAAAACGCAGTAAGATCATCGACCCCCCAAACCCTTCTCCCTCACACAAAATGCAATAAGAACATCAACCCCGAAACCCCCCCACACACAAAAACCTAACAAAACTCAACAAGAACATCAGCCCCCAAAACCCCTTCCCTCGCACAAAGAAACAATGAGAAAGAACGGGAGACAGCACAGGGTATTAAAACCATAAGACTGAAAAAGTCCACAGCCCATAGTCCAATACATAAATGCAGAACCTCGGTAACATCTTCCTGCCGCATTGAGAGAGAGCCAGAGGGACACCACTCAAAGTCAGAGGCCTACCCCTTAGGCCACCATATAGACTCCTCTGGCAGCAGAGATCCAACCCATCAGCGGTCAAAAGGCAGGCAATTTGTTCTGA